>NW_007377774.1:198808-227272 GCF_000475195.1 Diaphorina citri
TGTTTTCCCTGTACTAGCTAAGTACTGAAGTAGCTATTGTGAAGCCTATCCTATCACTCTCTCTTATTCAAGCCTATCAGTATGGTGACATTCACATTTCACATTGAGTTTTTCAATAGCGTCGCCTGTTAACGCTTCACTTGTGATGTCAATATGATCTCCGTTCACTTGAATTACTCCTGTGTTACTTTCCATGTCCCTATTCGAAGTATTCTCTTGTTTTACTTTCCATATCCCCATGCGAAGTACTATTACACTCTATCAACAGAAGTACGAGTACTTACAGGGATGATGAAGAATATGTTGAGAATATTGTAAAGAATGAAAGAATAAACTTATTATTATCATATTAGAGATGTTCAACTACACTTGAGTGAGACAAAATACCAACTAAAAGCTAATAAACCAGCCTAGTTAACTTCAAGGGTAGCGCGTCTGCGTTGTATCTGTTACGGTAAATGTAGAAAATCTGGTCATTGTGAAAAATTACCGGTTATTTTTAACAATTACCACTGTCATTGGTAAATGTAAGAAATAATTCTATAAAAGTAATCATTTCTCACATTTACCGGTTATTTTTCACAGTTACCAGAGGGCCTTGGTAAATGTAGGAAATCCAATCAGGAACGATTGATACGCATGCGCAGTATCTTTGTTTATCACGTGGTACTCGTTTCAACAATCATCAGGTGTTTTGAATCTTCAGGTTTAATGAAAGTGTGATTTTTTTTAAAGTGCTAATATAAATCTTTGAAAATGAACATTTGAAAAGTACTAACATTACAGAGTACAAAACTGTTCAGTAATTAGACAAGAGCGGCATTTAGGTACATTACCATAGTAATTATTTTGCAATTTAAAAGAAAGGGGTTTGGGTATGGTAATATGAAGTAGATACCGCAGGCATAACAGGCAGTGTCACAGAATTCAAGGTGACAACCTATGGGCTATGAAAGGTGTCTAATAATAGACCGAACATAACTACTTGTTGCGGTCAGGAAAGTGCCAAAGGAAGGAGACGTACCAGAAAGGACTAAAAAAATATGCTGCTGGAAATTATGCTGATTTTGGTGATAGTGTATGTATCTTGAGCTGAAAATTTTGTATATTTATATCCGACTTTCTCATTTTTCTACCAAACGCAATTACGAGCATCTTTTGAATCTATCCATCGTACTGGCATCCAAAAGATCGTTCTAGGCGTAACTATAATTATACAGCCATGACTACACATGTCTCGATATCTCCATACGATAGCATATCAGGACTCTGCTTCCATATCAGACACTGGCAGCATTCACAGAACTGCACTTGCGTCATATGGAAATTTTTAATGATAGAGATTCGGTCGGAGATTTCCCCTTCGAAGAAGATGCAGAGAACAGAGCCAAAACTCGTAAATAAGATGTTGTTTTTCGAGCTATTACTTACATAAACTTTAGTGCTCGTTGCAGCTTCACATCAAGATTTTCCTTGTAAAATAAATGAAAAAAAAAT
This sequence comes from Diaphorina citri, assembly GCF_000475195.1. NCBI lineage: Eukaryota > Metazoa > Arthropoda > Insecta > Hemiptera > Psyllidae > Diaphorina > Diaphorina citri. The sequence goes on from NW_007377774.1 coordinate 200,306, forward strand.
ATTCCTTGTAACTTGTAATATCTTACGACTATGATCTGTAATAGCTAACAACGGCTCGTTCATTAAACTCCTGTGGTCTGTGTCTTAACATGTCTTCTGAACGTAAAAAGTGTACCTGGGCACCGCCACAGAAAAGTTTGGGTTAGATAATTTCCGCCCTAGCACAGAAAAGTTTGGGTTAGATAATTTCCGCCCTAGCCAGGATTCGAACCCAGCACCTCCGGGTTTGGGGTCAGTGCTCTTGACCGCTCGGCCACAGAGGTGGCCTGCTGACACCCTAGTTTTATTTCTCAGTGTTCACCCAGTAAAAAGATGTTACTGTTGTAATTGGCATCCTCTCGTCATATGTTGGTCACAATGCACATAATTGCACGTCCTCTCTGATCAAAATACCAACACTATCTCGGTCTCCTATCTATTGTATTCGGAACAGTTGGCAAACTAGCCACTAGCCGGACCTTCTTTAGATTGAGGACGCGTTAAGTGTGTGAGAGAGCCTCTTTAGGAAAGTGGTTCGCAAGAAGGATAGGCACGTCTTGGCCACGACGTGGTGCTCGACTGGTAAACAGGAGGCTGTGGGTTCGATCCCAGTCGAGGCATGCATATTCTTTAGATTGAGGACGCGTTAAGTGGTGTGAGAAGAGTCCTTAGGAAAGTGGTTCACAAGAAGGATATATGTACAAAACGCCTTGACCTCTACGTCACCGTGCTCGATTGGTAAACAGGAGGCCGTGGGTTCGATCTCAGTCGAGGTATGAAATTTTATCCTCATTTATTTAAGTATTTGACATAATAGAGGTCCAAGTTTTAAGTGGTAACGATGGCCTCTGGCGTTATCCTTGCCTAGTGGTTGCTTTCCACTCAAGAGTCTGCAAAAAGAAAAAAAAAAAGATAATAATAATAACGTGGACATGTGATGTCACCAAATATCAACTTCCCATCATGGTCACGCGAAAATCCAGGAACATGATCCCAATCAGGATCCATCCCTCAAGTACACCCAAGTTAAGCAACGCTAGCTCTCTTCATCAAGTTCAAGTGACTCACCATATGACAGGTGTAAAACAACAGTGGACATGTGATGTCACCAAATATCAAATTCCCATCATGGTCACGCGAAAATCCAGGAACATGATCCCAATCAGAATCCATCCCTCAAGTACACCCAAGTTAAGCAACGCTAGCTCTCTTCATCAAGTTCAAGTGACTCACCATATGACAGGTGTAAAACAACTGTAAATAGAACGTTGAACTTTTCTATTGTTTAATGTTGAGGTAAAGAACCAATTACGAAGTTAGGAAACTTGTAACTCTGCGAGAATAAAAAAATCGAGCCAATCGTAATCAAGCTTTCACTCTAGGTGTAAAACTGTACATATGTATTGACCATTACCTATACTAACTATTCTATACCTACCACTTATTATTTCATTACAAATTTTCGTCAGTAAGTGATTTTTTTTTCCAAAATTGATCCAAAACGCCTTTGACAAATGGAGTGTATGTACCTAAAGGAACGTGATGTGTCGTAATCCACCCACTCGGCACTCGACCCTTAAAATCTCTTTATGTACCTACTTTCCACTGGACCCTTGAAATCTCTTTATGTACTTAGATTTCTTGGTAAAAGCCCAATTTTTCCATAGATACATTTTGAGGTTTCGAACAGTGTGATATGAGCTGATCATGAGTATTTGGAGGAGTTTTAGATCTCTAGGTCGAAAGATAATCAGCTCATATCACACTGCTTTAGTTTCTACTAAATTGAAAATTTTAGATACTAAATTAGATTTCTACCTACAAAATAACAAATAATTCACGCTTGCATTCTACGGGCTTCTTTGTTTCAGGAAGGAAAGAAGAAATTCGAAAAGCAAACCGCCAAGTTCTGTCAAAGTCAGGAGCGATACCTGAATCTCTCCACCAAACGACAAGATGCTGTTCTCAAAGAGGTAAGTGCCTTGTAAGCTCTAGGCCGCGGGTTCGATTCCCGTCCGGGGCTGATTTTATCCTGAACAGATAATGTTCGTTCTCGGAACGGCCGGCTCTCTCCTACCCTGTCTTCCTTCCCTCTTCGATGGGACGATAAGACCTTAGCAGAGTTACAGCTCCCTTTATCAAATCTCGCGAAAAAGTTCATCGAAACTTGGTGATAATGGTGTTAATAGAGCTAGGTACTACTGCATAATATAAGCTCACGTTGTACAATAGGGCCGTGAAAAGGCCATTTACATGAACATTGTTAAATGCAAGGAAACTATGAAAATACTGGCTAATGAAAAGCCTATTACATGAAGTTTTAAATGCAAGGAAAGTATGCGCTGATATTACACCTATGACCTATATGGAGTTCCCTATTGAGGAGATGAAAGGTCAAATAGTAAAATAGTTACCGGGTGTCGCACTTTTACTTTGTACTGTCCTTCTAAAAGTCGTATAGTATAGCTATGTAAGTAAGTAGGAATATGACAAAGTGTGCTATAATCAGCTCCTACACTTTGTCGAACGACATCGCTTATCGCCTAAAATCTGGTCCACACACTTTTTTCCACTTCACCAAAATACTTACTTTCGCCTTAAGCTGAAATCAGAGTGGAACGGCAAGCATAGAGCTTTTTGCTCCCAGTTCTATGCGGTTTGCTCCCAGTTCTATGCGGTTTGCTCTCAGTTCTATGCGGTTTGCTCCCAATTAATTCTATGCGGTTTGCTCCCAGTTCTATGCAGTTTGCTCCCAGTTCTATACGGTTTTCTCCCAGTTCTATGCGGTTTGCTCCCAGTTCTATGCGGTTTGCTCCCAGTTCTATGCGGTTTGCTCTCAGTTCTCTACCTGCTCGATGCGCTGTGCTCTCCGCTCCACTCTGTTTTGAGCCTTATGTACACGAATAGACCGTCTACATCTCTACATTCTACAACAACCATTTGTAATGCGAAAACCACCCTTACCACCCTATAATGTTATGTAGGTACCTATATAACTGTAATAAAATGCATAGTAGTCCCATACAAAGACTCCCTATACCTGTACCTACCTACCTAACTTTTACTATGAACAGGGAAAACTTCCTGCATTGTTTTCAATTTTCCCGTGTTCTAAACCCAGGGTGTTAAGCTGTTAATCTATTTTAACCCATTCAGTACCCTTTGGTCCCTATGCTCAGTTGAGGTGTATTTTATTATTTGAAACAAAACTGAGTCAATATGGCCGACAAATTGGCCGACTCTTTTTCGTCTTCAACACCCTGGCTGCCAAGCTCGATCATGTTGACCCACAATGTTTCCACTCGCTTTAAATCCCTCATTTGGTTGTGTGTACATATCCTCCCTTATCTTAATATTCTTAATCCCTGTTGTATCCCTCACACAACTCGAAAATCCCTGGAGAAAGGACAAAATCCCCGAAAGTGGAATCAGTACGTAAGCGCTTGTGGCAGAAGCGGTTTGCTCCCAATTCTATGCGGTTTGCTCCCAGTTCTATGCGGTTTGCTCCCAGTTCTATGCGGTTTGCTCCCAGTTCTATACGGTTTGCTCCCAGTTCTATGCGGTTTGCTCCCAGTTCTATACGGTTTTCTCCCAGTTAGATGCGGTTTGCTCCCAATTCTATGCGGTTTGCTCCCAGTTCTATGCGGTTTGCTCCCAGTTCTATGCGGTTTGCTCTCCGCTCCACTCTGTTTTGAGCCTTATGTACACGAATAGACCGTCTACATCTCTACATTCTACAACAACCATTTGTAATGCGAAAACCACCCTTACCACCCTATCTACCTATATAACTGTAATAAAATGCATAGTATTCCCATACAAAGACTCCCTATACCTGTACCTACCAACCTAACTTTTACTATGAACAGGGAAAACTTCCTGCATTGTTTTCAATTTTCCCGTGTTCTAAACCCAGGGTGTTAAAGGTGGATTTCCACCAACGCGACTTTTGCCGCGCGACAGTGTCGCGCGGCAAAAATCGCATAGTGGAAACGTGTCGCGCGACAAGTAAGCTGAAATCAGAGTGGAACGGCAAGCATAGAGCTTTTTGCTCCCAGTTCTATGCGGTTTGCTCCCAGTTCTATGCGGTTTGCTCTCAGTTCTATGCGGTTTGCTCCCAATTAATTCTATGCGGTTATGTAGTTGATAATGGAATAGACACTTTTAGGGCTAAAAATCACCTATTTTAACTTAACGTTTTCTGTTGCATCCTTGTCACATTTGTGAACTACATACCAAATTTCAAGTTTCTAGCTCATACCGTTCCCGAGATATTGTTAAACTAGGTTCTATCTGAACTCGTACTGGTGCAGTATAGTTCATCCGATCTGAAGTTACGCCCTATAAATCCATCGTACATCTTACGCAGGACTTTGCCCTTCTGGTACATGTTCGCTTTGCCTTTCTGGTGGGAAAAGAAAAAAAAGTATAGTATAAGTAGTGCTTCATTTAGAGTCAGTTTAGAACAAGTTGTTCCAGACCAAGCCAGCCTAGTTAGCTTGGTTGCTAGCGCGTCTGTCTTGTAAGCGCTGGCCGCGGGTTCGATTTCCACCCGGGGCGGATTTTATCTGGATAACATTCGTTCTCGAAATGGCTGGCTTTCTCCTATCCTGTCTTCCTTCTCTCTTCTATTTCGGGACGATAAGACCTTAGCACTTACAGTTCCCTCTATCCAATCTCTCGAAAAAAAAAAGAAGTAAGTATGAGTCACAATCACAACATATTGATAGTCGCATCCAGAAGAATATTAATATTCATAGGTAATATAGACATGTACTTATACATTTGGATTCTTTTTCTTTGATTGGACGCAATAATTGCTTAACGAATGATGTATTTGTTTATGATAAATATGATTTTTGAAAGATGAGTGTTTCACCACCGTTTTTATTTCGTAGCAAATGAAACAACTGCTATAGATGACTTACAATATCACATCAATGTCCCTCATCTTATCGCCCATCTGAGGAAGGACATACTACGGGACGGGCATGCTACGACACAGACCAGAAACGTCTATAGCACCAGTTATTTCATTGCTATTAAAAAAAACGGTGGTGAAACACTCATCTTAAAAAAGAGGGTTCGATTCCCGCCCAGGGCGGATTTTCTCCTAAATAGGTTCGTTCTCGGAACGGCTGGTGTTCTCCTATCCCGTATTCTTTCTCTCATCGCTTTCGGAACGATAAGACCTTAGCAGTTACAGTTCCCTCTATCAAACCTCTTCAAAAAAGTTACTCCATTATTTCAAGAGAATTTGGATGGGTACGGTAGGTATGATATCTGGAATCGAACTTACTTTGGTGAGTTGTCCTACACCATCAGGGAACTTTCCTTTATAAGGATCATTCTTGTAATGTACAAGTGGAGCTCTGTTACCATGCCGAAACACCTGGAAATAACAAGCTCTATTATAGTAGTGGTTTTCGCAGATGCAAGAATAGAGTCGATAAACGGAACAACATGAAATCAACATGAGATTGCAGATTTAATCCCGAGTTTCCTCACAAGACTGAGAGCCTTAGCAGGCGTCCACAACGGAGTCCCGACCCTTGACCATACCCTAGTACAGGCTTGTCCAACCCGCGGCCCGCATGCGGCCCGCGAGCTCATTTTTGCGGCCCGCGAAGGCTTGCCTAAAAATTGAACGAAAATGGGAAATAACAGTAAATAAAATAAATAATGCATGAAAATTTTCGAATTTATAAAAATTATCCCAGTTTACCTTACAAATTTCATATAGTTAGTTTCTAATTCTAGGTACCATCAATTGTAATTACATTACACCAGGCCATACCCCCCCCCCCTGATACCAATAGTATGGATGGATTCTCAATTAGAATAGTAGCAAATTGAAGAGAAAGTGTCAACCAGGGGCTTAACAACGAAATTGATTCTCTTTTCTACGTATATTGATAAAAAAACGTTATTAACCCGTTCGGGCATCTTGCAAAAAATAATGGTGAAAATTTCATTAACCATTTCATGCCCCAGACAGCTTTGTTCAGAAAAGGTCTTTATCCAGAGAAGGTTCGTTCCCGGAACGGAACGGCTGGCGACTGGTTTTCTCTTAACCTGATTTTTTTGAGCTTTGATAGAGGGACTGTAACTGCTTAGGTCTTATGGTCCCGAAATCGAAGAGAAAAGGAAGACAGGATTGAAGAAATCCAGCCGCTCCGAGAACGAACAATAACCGTTCAGGGTAAAATCGGCCGTCGGGGCGGGAATCGAATCCACGGCCTAGCGCTTACAAGACAGACGCACTACCAACCAAGCTAACTAGACTGGCTATCCTGTTATTTTCTCTTCAATTTCGGGACGATAAGACCTCGGTAGTTTCAATTTTTTTATAGCGCTAGGCCGCGGGTTCGATTCCCGCCCGGGGCGGATTTTATCCTGATGGGATAATGTTTGTTCTCGGAACGGCTGGCTTTCTCCTGGGAAGTAGAAGCTTTAGGCAGTTAGGGAAGGAAATAAGCATCGCGACGTACCTATCTAACAAACAGTCAACCGATACTGGAAGAGTGCCATTCTAAAAATCGGATAGTAAAGTCTAAAAATCTTATACATATCACGATTTTATCCTGTTTGTAATGGTATCCGAATGGATCTAAATGCATGATCCCCTCGTAATGAGAACTCAGTTACTCATGGTCGGTTCAACAAAGTGAGTTTGAATTAAACTCGGTTTAAGTTTAACTCTTGGATTAAACAATCTGATTGGCTACTCTGGCGAGAGTTTACTCTAGGGCCGAGAGTCCAAACTGCAATGTACCGGGGAAGGATGCTCCAAATTTATGGAGCCTGGCCTACAGTACAGGTGAAAAATTGAGCTCGAGGAGGGATTCGGGCGCCTTACCGCCCCCTTCAGTACGGCCCTACCACTCGGCCACAGCTGCTTATCTCACCTTGGTCAACCGGGTAGGAGTGTCCTTACACGTCAGGGTTGTCCTCACATATCAGGGGTGTCTTCATATGTCTACAAGTCACCGTTTCCTTCTCTGATTGACTGTAGACCTGTCTGTCCTCTCTCCACTATGGTGTATCCTACACTCTTGCTCCCAATCCTCAGGAATCACGTATTGGCTGATCTCAATGAATTTCTCCAGCGTACACGGAGACCCGCAGTCTGGTATCGAAATATCCTGCGGGGTCTCGTCGTTGAAACTCCGCAGATATTTCACCTGAAATGAAGGAGAATTTTTTGACTGTAGACCTGTCTGTCCTCTCTCCACTATGGTGTATCCTACACTCTTGCTCCCAATCCTCAGGAATCACGTATTGGCTGATCTCAATGAATTTCTCCAGCGTACAAGGAGACCCGCAGTCTGGTATCGAAATATCCTGCGGGGTCTCGTCGTTGAAACTCCGCAGATATTTCACCTGAAATGAAGGAGAATTTTTATTAGATGTGATTTTATCGGATTCTGAATATTATTCTGAAGTGGTCTTTGCTCAAAGTTTTTCAAAATTTCTTCAGCGTTAGTCCGGGCAATGATTAGTCCAGTTATATGGGTGTGGATATCTAAACCGCAGAATACACATGAGGTGTAGTAATAATGTAGCAGTAAATGTACCATTTATAGCGACAAAAATATTTAAACACTAAAATCTAAATTTACATTCAAACTAATTAATTGAAATGATAAAAAGGATTTAAAGGAGAATTTTTCAAGAAATGTAAATTTCATTGTTGTAAATAAAGTTGTTTGTTATTTTCCAAAGTCGATAAGGCCGTAGAATCTTCTTGAAGATGTGTTGAGTAAGTAAGAAATGCCGATTTATTACAAAAAACGCGATGCTTGCTCCAAGACAGATGGACTTCAATCCAGTTCTTTTGCAGGATCAAAATCAGTGTCAAGAAGTATGATTACTCCTATCTGGTGTAAAATGTTTCACTATTCTTCTGTGACTGGAGAGTGGCCTAAACAAATAGTAGGAATCGGGCTTTCAGGGAAACTTTGGTCCACGACCTACAAAAGAGACTAACCCCCACCAAGTCACTTACTTTGACCGTATACTGATTTGACTCGCTTCTGTACATCTCGAAAGCAAGCAGGAAAAACTGTTTGATACTTAGATCAAAGGTTAAATGAATGCCAGCCTAGTTAGCTTAATTGGTAGTGCGTCTGCCTTGTAAGCGCTAGGCCGCGGGTTCGATTCTCGCCCGGGGCGGATTTTGTCCTGATGGGATGGCTTTCTCCTGAAAAGGAGAAAAAAGTCATTTTATAATGTTTAACCCTGCCGGAATGCGAATTCGAACCTCCTACTTGATAGGCCAGTGTGATAATCAAGTACTCATCGATATGATTTATGTGTGATAATCAAGTACTAATCGATATGATTTATCAAATAATAATAACAGTGGTGAAAAATGCAACTGAATTTTGCCGAATGGAAAAGCACTCGCTATTTTAAATTGGGATGGTAAAAAACGGAAAAAAATGTAATGGGACAAAATAGATTTCCTTTAAAAAAAAAAAAAATCTATAGCTTTTTTTTCAGTAATAGATCCAGTGTCGAATCAGTGAAAACAACAGTGTAACAAATGCCGATCTTACCACAGAGATTTTTCAGTTAATCTAGAGTTCAAGAAATACTTGTCTGTGTAAAGGTGGATTTCCACCAACGCGACCTCTGTCGTGCGACAAAATCGCGCGACAATGTCGCGCGACGTCACCTGTTTTCACTTGCAACATTTGTCGCGCGACGTGACCTGTTAAAAATTAAAGCACTCCCCGACAAAATCGCGCGACGATGTCGCGCGACGTGACCTGTTTCCACTCGCAATTAAAAAATATTTTAATTTATTATTTTTTTTAAGCTGTGTATTCAACGTGATATAGGGTGATGAAAATTATAAAAAAAAATTAAGAACTTTCTAGAAAATGTGGACTCCTTGTTCCTCCTGAGTCCTTCCATATCCGCATTTCCTGTAACATTTCTACTGATCAAGATTCCAGAAGTCCTGATTTCATGAAATTGACGTTTCGCAGTTTGATCTTTAATAGCCGGTCGGCCGGTCCACAAAGTGAGACTCGGTTTAAGTTAAACTCCCTGATTAAGTAATCTGATTGGTTGATTTAAAAAATTTCAGTCAATCAGATTTTTTCATCCAAGAGTTCAAGTTCAATTTTAAAATCACTTTGTGGACCTGGCTATGAGAAGATATAATCAAACCGATCCATGTCATTCGGCCTTCCATCAGCCGAATTAAAAGGTATCCCCGGATCGGGGGTATAGGGGAGAGAATCACATTTTAAGAGATCTTGGTTTTAAGAGTATAACCATTTACAATCCAAAACCTACACAATCCCCAAAATTTTGATCAATATTGTGAGAAAGTCTAGAGAAATACGTTACCTACATAACACGAGGAAAGTTATTTTTTCTTTTTGAACGGAACTCTTCGCCGATTCTTCTCGCTAAAAAAATCACCCTCCTTTTGATGCGTGATTTTTTTAGAAATTACAATACGCGGAAACGTCCCTCCGCCCCCCGCGAAGGCTGAGCGAAGCCGTACAAATTGTTTCACCCTTCTTTTTATGTTTTTTTAGGGGGAGAAGCGAGCTTTCTCCTCTTCGTGTCTTTTTTTTTATGTTTTCCTTGGCTTTATTTTTCGTTTATTTTCCCCTATCGATTTTTGTCATAAAACACACAGACGGATACGCTTGCGTCGGCCAGAATTTTCATTATTTCTTCTTTTGTTTTTCTTAATGGAATCCTTTTATCCGTGTTTTGTTTGTCGAAAGCTATTCAAAGTTTGTTGTCTTTTCTTATCTTATACGTGAAGAAAACTAATTGGCCCGTGTGTGGATGTGCAATTTTTTTTCCTACTTTCCTTATTTTTCCTTGTGTGTGCAGAATTGATAAGAGATAAAACACTCAGTTTTTAGGCATAATTTGTGATTGTTACTTTCCTTATTTTTCCTTGTGTGTGCAGAATTGATAAGAGATAAAACACTCAGTTTTTAGGCATAATTTGTGATTGTAAATCGTGTTTTATCAGTTTTTGAAGAAAGATCTGAGGATGTGTTTTTATGTTCTTTGAGAAAAGCCCCCGAATTTTTCAAGGACTTTTTCTTCAGTGTTGAAATTCCGTCTTTACGATTTTCATTTACATTTTTGGCCTCCTCACTTTTTTCTTTATTTTTCTTGTAGATTTTGTAGGTATTCTTTATTTATTCAACGTATTACTATGAAATTTCTAATCAGTGTAATTACGATTATCTACTATCAGGCAGACGCACTACCAACTAAGCTAACTAGGCTGGCACTAATATTTTATTGTCTTTGTTTTTCAGAACACCACAGAGACAATGATCTTAGCATCGTGTGTACGCCGAATGTCAGACTCCATAGAGAAACGCTTCTGTTTCGATTTAACGCCGCAAGATAGACCTGGAGTAGTCTACACGTTACAGGTAAATCATCTACAATCTATCTACCTCTATACATATAAATAAAGTTGTACATTTGTCTGTACATTGCTTAGAATCGTGAAATTTTTAGTTATTCTTACATACAATCCATCTACCTCTATACATATAAATAAAGTTGTACATTTGTCTGTACATTGCTTAGAATCGTGAAATTTTTAGTTATTCTTACCCCGTATGCACCAAGGATCCCAAAAATCACATTAGAAAAATTTCTGCATGTCTGTCTGTTACGCTGATAGACCTGTTTTTGTCACTCTTTTTGCGAGAAAACGGCTCGACCGATTTGGATGCAATTTTTTGTGGTTGGTAACAAGAGTACTGACGGTAACATAGGCTACTTAAAATTGTCACATTCCATCCTGATTCAAAATGGCGGCGTTTCAAAGCCATGCCTCTTACGCCGCGCTAATCCTGTACATAGCACAAGCTTCCCCATCCCTGGCACAAGCTCTGCTTATACGGATGGGTATACCATTTATAAAAATTTAGTATGTTCTGAGAGTTGTGTAAATGGAAACTTAATAAATTTAAAAATTGATAAATAAAATACAACTTCTCTCTTCACCTCCACAGGCATTATCGGAAGAGGACAGGAAGCAGTGGATGGATGTAATGGACGGGAAAGAGCCTACCTACGGGTTACCTTCTACCCCACTGAGTGGTCCTAGACCTGAAGAGAGAACATTGGATGAGACAGGATTCGTGTTTGTCAAGAAGTGTATTCAAGTAGTGGAAGCCAGAGGTAAGTGAGAATAACTATCTATACCTACCTAATTAGTCCTTAACTACCTATGTACCTACCTAAGTATAACAGATTAGTTTAGTCTAATGCTCCGAATTTCAGGTTGAAACTTTTGTTAGGTATCAATTATTTACATATTTATTACCAACCCTTAACATCAAGTGATATTCAATTGGTCGCGTTCATTCCAATTTTTACTTTCTATTATGTACTATCATCACTAGCGAAGCTATACTAATAATGATTATTTTCTGCAGAACTTCTTGGTGCTTTCTCAATAGTGCTACTGGTTGATTTCTGCTCATTTTTCCGAGTTAATTTATTTCCTGATAATTTTGAATAACAAAGAGACTCACTTCATTCAAATGGTGCTCCTTCACTGCAAGGTTTCTCTGCTCGGACAAAGTAATTAACTTAATTAAGTAATTAAGTATCAATAGTTATTTTTTATTAACTATTAGTACTATCAATTAATTGCCAATTTCTCAATCAAGGTCTACGGTCTATGGTCGATCGACAGCGTCTGAAACTCGCCCGTAGTATAAAGTTTATTATCTATTCTTATTATTCTGCTTTCGGTCTTACTTTGGTCGACAGGTACACCTAATCAGGTCTACCTTATGGTGTGTTCATCAGGTGTCAGTCAGGTAAAGTTAGGAAATGTGTAACTCTGCGAGAATAAAAAAATCGAGCCAATCGTAATCAAGCTTTCACTGTAGGTGTAAAACTGTACATATGTATTGACCAAGCTTTCACTCTAGGTGTAAAACTGTACATATGTATTGACCATTATCTATACTAACTATTCTATACCTACCACTTATTATTTCATTACAAATTTTCGTCAGTAAATGATTTTTTTTTTTTTTTTTTCAAAATTGATCCAAAACGCCCTTGACAAATGGAGTGTATGTACTTAAAGGAACGTGATGTGTCCTATAAAGTTTATTATGTATTATTATTATTCTGCTTTCGGTCTTACTTTGGTCGACAGGTACACCTAATCAGGTCTACCTTATGGTGTGTTCATCAGGTGTCAGTCAGGTGTACCTGTCAGGTCTACCTGGTAGTGAGTGGCTGACCTAATGATACGATGTCCACCGAAATTTCTGAAAAGGTTTTTCTCTGCTTCACCGCAAATAAATAATTGGAGATATTATTCCATCATGTATTGTGTTTGCAGGCAGATGCCAGTTTGGAGATGGAGCAGCGGCATTTCATTCAGGCCAGTCTGGAGTACGTGTTTCGAATCCAGGAGGTGGTTTTTCTCTGCTTCACCGCAAATAAATAATTGGAGATATTATTTCATCATGTGTTTGCAGGCAGATGCCAGTTTGGAGATGGAGCAGCGGCATTTCATTCAGGCCAGTCTGGAGTACGTGTTTCGAATCCAGGAGGTGAGAAATAATTTTATTACATATTTATTTACTGTCGAATAACATGCCATTATGAAGTCTGGCTGGGGGCTTTAAACAGGGAGTAGACCAAGTTAGTCTGGCTGGGGGACTTCAAACAGGGAGGGTACCAGCTTGAAATTTCCGTTTCTAAAGAAATAGCAAAGGTTGAGTGCAAAGGGCATCCCACTCGTAAAAATTTTGCAGTCAAAACAAATTGTGCCGGCTGTGTGGAGTAGTGGTCAAGACGCTCGCCTGATAAACAGGAGGGCGTGGGTTCATTTTCAGCCGAGGTATGGAATTTTATCCTCATCATTATTTGAAAGTTTGACCACAGAATAGTAGCCTATTGATTCTTTTTCTACTCGAGAAGAGACTCAAATAGTCAATATGTACTTACCATCTGGATCAACACAAAAGCACGACAAACTAACCTGTTAGCATATTTACTTGTGCTAATTTTTGACGTCTCTGGGATTCGAACCCCAAGACCTTGTTATGTACTTACCATCTGGGTCAACACAAAAGCACGACAAACTAACCTGTTAGCATATTTACTTGTGCTAATTTTTGACGTCTCTGGGATTCGAACCCCAAGACCTTGACATGACAGTCAAGTGCGTTACCATAGGACTAACCATGGCCCTTTTTTTCCAGGTTCAAGAGCGGAAGAAGTTTGAATTTGTCGAGATACTGTTGGGGTTTATGTTCGGCTGGCTTACGTTCTATCATCAAGCATACGAAGTCGCTGAAGATTTCAAGCCTTACATGCGAGAGCTCCAGTTGTGTTCCTTTTTCAGGTTCAAGAACGGAAGAAGTTTGAATTTGTCGAGATACTGCTGGGGTTTATGTTCGGCTGGCTTACGTTCTATCATCAAGCATACGAAGTCGCTGAAGATTTCAAGCCTTACATGCGAGAGCTCCAGTTTAGAATACAAAAGGTAAGTCGACAATCCTCGGCATTTAAGGAATACACACCATGAACAATATTTTGTATTTTTATTCAATAAAATTTGACTTGATTTGATCAACATGAATTGAACTTTCTGAAAAATTTGGTCTCTATTTAGAAACGTTTTTTAGACTTATCTCTAGAAAATAGGTTAATTTTTTAACTAACCATAGTAACCATGAAAGTTCTGTCCTTCCCGATCTTAATGTTCTGTTTTGTGAAAAACATTCGACTTTTTTTTAAGTGAGGTAACTAAAAAAAAAGGTCCACTTTCAAGTTCTGTTTTGTGGAACTGTTTGATTTTTCCTTACGAAGCAATGCAATGGTATGATTTTGAGTGCCTAAATAAATAATAACAGCAGATTTTTATTATTATTATTTTTTAAATCGAATTGATCTCTGAGTTCTTCTAATTGATTTGAATTGGTTTGGTTTTCTTTTTCCCTCATGCGTGCTGTGTGCCTTCCATTTACTAACATCCCGTGTGCCACTCATCTCATCACTGGGGGACTTTCTGAACTGGGTCACTTTCCCTTGACTGTGTGACTCATCTGAAATTGTGCCCCTCACTTCAACCGTGTTACTTTCCTCAACTGTGTCACTTGACCTATGACTGTGTGACTCGTCTGAAATTGTGTCCCTTTTCTGACCTGGGTCACTTGTCACATGGGATATGATAGACAAGAGAAAATTTCAATGCAACACGTGATAAAACAGAATCTCTTATGAGGAAAATGTTGGAAATGCGACAACAGGTGAGTAAGAATTTTCTGCCTCTCGGGGATTCGAACCCAGCACCTCCGAATAGAGAGTCAGTGCTCTTAACCATTCGGCCACAGAGGTGGTCACAATGGCCAATCACAAGTTGTGCCCTAATTCAAAGGAAGAAAATGCCCTACAATAACTTACATATATTATTTAGCTTTGCGAAAGAGAGAAAGGAGAAATACTGAAAGAAAACCTTTTCCACTAGAGTAGACAGACAATGGTGAAATTTTAACCTGGAAAAATGATAGGGGGAGGAGAGTTAAAAAGGGTCAATATGTTGTTCTAGATTGTACTCCTGCACATTTCAATTGTGACTTTTAATGTCGGGAAAGTGAGGTATAAATAGTACAATGTTCGTAAAAAGTACAATGGCAGAGAATATAGTTTAACCCTGTCTACCTACGTACCTACATATGGAGTTTATAATCAGAAAATGGACATGGCATTTTTTTTTTTTACAGGAAGGTAATTTATTTTTTCAAGTTTAATCGTGTGTTTCTCTTCTATTTCATCAAGTTTCATTAAGTGTTTCTCTGTTTCATTTTAGAAACCTGACTCGGGCAGTTCAAACAAAGTGTATTCCCGAGAAGGCTATTTGTACCTGATGGAGAAAAGTAAGTAACAACTGACCATTATTTTATTCCTAGTTGTATTTACAGCATTTTACACCCATGTTCATGAAATAAATAAATCCAGCCTAGTTAGCTTGGTTGGCAGCGCGTCTGCCTCGTAAGCTCTAGGCCGCGGGTTCGATTCCCCCCCGGAGCGGATTTTATCATGAAGGGATAATGTTCGTTCTCGGAATGGTTGGCCTTCTCTCTTCGCTTTCGGGACGATGTGATTGGCTGATTGGTCAAAGTAGACTTCAGTCTGACTTGAGAGCGAGATTCCGAGTGAGATCTACAGACTAGGTCTGATGTTTCTTGATTTTTGTTCACAGAGGCTTTTGGTACAACCTGGACCAAACACTACTGCATGTACCAAAGAGACAAGAAGGAATTCATCATGATTCCTTACAACCAAATGACAGGCAAATTTGTAAGTATACTCAGTCAATTTATTTCTTGTACAGTGCTACTGAACCTCGATTATGTCAACTCTCTATTATTTTAACCCCAAAATGAGTTCTTCTTTTTCCAAGTGTTCAAACTAACGAGACTAATGACAAAGAAAATGTCGATAAGACATGATTTTTGTTTCTTAGGTCGTTTTCAAAATTTCATAGGGTATTTATTAACCATGTTGTTCTTTTGTATCTAAATGTTGCCCCTTTTTTATTGTTTTATACGGAATTTCAATTATTTCAAATTTAGAGGGACTGATGAGGTCCCGAAAGCGAAAAGAGAAGGAAGACAGAAAGCAAGCCGTTCCGAGAGTGAACCTCACCATTTTAGGATAAAATCCGCCCCGGACGTGAATCGAACCCGCGAAGAAGCTCTTACAAGGCAGACGCACTTTCAGCCAAGCTAACTAGGCTGGCCTTGAAAAAAAAATCGCTAGTTACTACTATTTTTTTTTTTTTTTTTTTTTTAAAGGGGTTGAAAGAAAAATTTTAGTTTGGAAAAAAATAAGCGGAAAGTAATTTAAGTAAAAAAATAATTGGAGTAAAAAGTACCGTAAAAAGTTAGAGAGCAACTAACTGCCAAAGAAAATTTGCGAAACAAAATTTGGTTGGACTGTGACAGCGAAAAATTTAGTAAAGAAAAAGAGTTTTGTTTTTTTGTTTTTTTTTTTTTTTTTTTTTTTTTTTTTTTTTTTTTTTTTTTTTAAGAGGTTTGACAGAGGGAACTGTAACTCTAGGGTCTTATCGTCCCGAAATCGGAGAGAGAAGGAAGACAGGATAGGAGAAAGCCAGCCGTTCCGAGAACGAACATTATCCCATCAGGATAAAATCCGCCCCGGGCGGGAATCGAACCCGCGGCCTAGCGCTTACGAGGCAGACGCACTACCAACTAAGCTAACTAGGCTGGCACTAATATTTTATTGTCTTTGTTTTTCAGAACACCACAGAGACAATGATCTTAGCATCGTGTGTACGCCGAATGTCGGACTCCATAGAGAAACGCTTCTGTTTCGATTTAACGCCGCAAGATAGACCTGGAGTAGTCTACACGTTACAGGTAAGTCATATACAATCTATCTACCTCTATACATATAAATAAAGTTGTACATTTGTCTGTACATTGCTTAGAATCGTGAAATTTTTAGTTATTCTTACCCCGTATGCACCAAGGATCCCAAAAATCACATTAGAAAAATTTCTGCATGTCTGTCTGTTACGCTGATAGACCTGTTTTTGTCACTCTTTTTGCGAGAAAACGGCTCGACCGATTTGGATGCAATTTTTTGTGGTTGGTAACAAGAGTACTGACGGTAACATAGGCTACTTAAAATTGTCACATTCCATCCTGATTCAAAATGGCGGCGTTTCAAAGCCATGCCTCTTACGCCGCGCTAATCCTGTACATAGCACAAGCTCTGCTTATACGGATGGGCATACCATTTATAAAAATTTAGTATGTTCTGAGAGTTGTGTAAATGGAAACTTAATAAATTTAAAAATTGATAAATAAAATACAACTTCATATATAGCCAAAAAACCAAAAAACCTGGTTTTTGGGGGATTTTTTTTCACATTTTCTCACACAAATGAGCTGTGATCTCGAAATTTGTCGCGACGACCTATGAACTCAAAGCGAGAAAGTTTTAGATAAGACTTCAGTCGATCATTTAAGACCGGTTTTAGCGTCACCTATGTTAAGCTACGCCGAGCAAGGCCAATAAATCGATGGGTGACTTGAACATTATTTTGGGAATAAAGGGAGAACGGGCTCTAGTCTTGATTTTAAATCATTACATGAAAGTAAAATCAAATCAAGAAGAATAATAATAAACTGAATATTAAACAAATTATAGGTAGGTACATAGGTACTGATTTTCTCTAATCACTACGGGCTGAAAAATTCCCGGAGGGACGGACCCCGCTTGTTTTAACCTAAGCCCTAATTTTGTTTTGTTTTGTTTTTTACATTTACCATACATTTATTTATTTATCATGCTCATTTACAAAAATATTATGCATAATTTACATACATACTAATACTAATGTAATCTTACATACTAATACTAATGATCTAAGACATGTCATGTTTTGTTTTAATGGTCCTTTCTCTCTCCCCTGGTAGGTCTGGAAGAGCAAGGTCTGTACAGAGTGGTGGGTGTGGCGTCCAAAGTATCCAAACTACTCAGCATGGTCCGCATACTCAGGTTTATTCCAGAGAAAAGCTGTGAGTCCATATACTATCCCATTAAGAGGATACCAAGAGGTGCCTAGGCCAGAGAGCTGGCTCGGGGCCCCCGAACTGAAGGGGTCTAGTGAGGGGTTTGATAGGTCTGCTATCCCAAGGCCTTGATGTAACCTAGAAGTACCCTCACTGGTATATTTCAACCTCCCCAGTTTCTCTAAAATTCACCTGCAGCACCTCTAAAGAGTCCGCATACTCAGGTTTATTCCAGAGAAAAGCTGTGAGTCCATATACTATCCCATTAAGAGGATACCAAGAGGTGTCATCAAGGCCAGAGAGCTAGTTCAGGGCCCCTAAATCGTAGGGGTCTGATGAGGGATATTCAGGTACATAATTATGTCGTTGTACCCTACTTCCTGAGACGGACTTGACCATAGTCCCATTCAGGTACCCTCAAAAGAGCCAGTGTCATTGTCTGTGGCTTGACAGGGCGGGTTTTGTCTCAGTTTTACGTCCTCCAGCGAGACAAACCTCCTATTCATGGACGACTTAAAATTATATGCAAACAACGAAAATAACCTAAACACCCTCATAGGAAAGATGAAGACTTTCAGTGACCACATTGGAATGAAGTTCAGATACGACAAATGCGCGAAAGTGAACATAGTGAAAGGAAAAATTAAAGAAAGAGCCAACATCCCCGATGAACAAGCACCAAACATCAGAGAACTCAAAACGGGAGAAGTGTACAAATACCTGGGTATATTTGAAGAAGGTAACATAGAACACAAGAGAATGAAAGACACAATAAGGAAGGAATACTATAGGAGAGTTAGAGGGATCATGAAAACAGAGTTAAATGCAAAACACAAGATCGAAGCTGTAAACTCATTAGCAATACCAGTGGTGGAGTATGGATTTGGAATAATTGAGTGGACTAGAGAAGAGATTAAGAAACTAGATAGAAAACACAAGGAAAATACTAACAATAAATCAGAGTCTACACCCTAGAGCAGACGTGGACAGGATATACATACCCAGAAAAGATGGAGGGAGAGGACTTAGAATGATAGAGCAAGTACACGAAGTAGCTATATTAGGACTGGCAAAGTACATCAAAGAGAAGGAAAACGACTACCTTATTAAATTCTTAAAAGATAACCAAGACAACACAAGCAAAAATATCATAAAAAAGGCTGAAAAAATCGAAAGAGAGTACACAACTAGTAGTGAAGGAGACAACAACAGAGGAGAACTAAAAAAGAGAATAAAAGCCTATAAGAATGAAATAAAAGAACAACAGAAAGCAAGACTGATGAACAATTGGAAATCCAAAAGACTGCATGGTCAATACATTAAAGGACTACTCGAGAGAAAGAACACCGTAGATATTAGCAAGACTTTTGAATGGCTGAAATCAAGCAGATTGAAAAGTGTAACAGAAGCATACATCATGGCAGCCCAAGACCAAGCCCTAAGAACAAAAAACTACGAGAAAAACATCCTAAAACTCGACGTTGACGATAAGTGTAGACTTTGCCACAGTCCGGGAGAAAACATAACACACATTGTCAGTGGATGCACACAACTTGCGAAACACGAGTACACCACCAGACACGACAAAATATGTAAGTATCTCCACTACAATATTTGTCTGGCATTAGGGATGGATAACAACCCCAAGCAAAAATGGTATGCTAAAGAACCTGAACCAGTAACAACCAAAGACGAAATTACAATCTGCTATAACCAACAAGTGCAAACGGACCGAACAGTAAACGCAAACAAACCGGACATTATAATAAAGAACAGAAAAGATAGAACCTGCACGATCATAGATGTAGCCGTACCAGCCGATATGAATGTAGAGAAGAAGGAAGCAGAGAAAAAGCTCAAATACAAAGACCTAGCAATAGAAATAGAAAGAATGTGGAACATGAAAGTAAAAATAGTCCCAATTGTGATAGGAGCACTAGGAGTAGTCCCAAAATCGCTTAAAGACAACCTACAGCAAATCCCAGGACAACTCCATATCAACACAATACAAGAGTGTGCACTGCTTGGCACAACCTACATATTAAGAAAAGTAGGAATCTAAATAATGCAACACCGAATCCTGCACTGGGTCTGAGGAATTAGGTTAATTCCTGATCCAGTAGCTTATACCAGAGGGAAAAACCCTGTCTTCCTACATATGGAGTTTGTAATCAGAAAATGGACATGGCATTTTTTTTTTTTTTTTTTACAGGAAGGTAATTTATTTTTTCAAGTTTAATCGTGTGTTTCTCTTCTATTTCATCAAGTTTCATTAAGTGTTTCTCTGTTTCATTTTAGAAACCTGACTCGGGCAGTTCAAACAAAGTGTATTCCCGAGAAGGCTATTTGTACCTGATGGAGAAAAGTAAGTAACAACTGACCATTATTTTATTCCTAGTTGTATTTACAGCATTTTACACCCATGTTCATGAAATAAATAAATCCAGCCTAGTTAGCTTGGTTGGCAGCGCGTCTGCCTTGTAAGCTCTAGGCCGCGGGTTCGATTCCCCCCGGAGCGGATTTTATCGTGAAGGGATAATGTTCGTTCTCGGAATGGTTGGCCTTCTCTCTTCGCTTTCGGGACGATGTGATTGGCTGATTGGTCAAAGTAGACTTCAGTCTGACTTGAGAGCGAGATTCCGAGTGAGACTAGATTCGTAGAAGCTCAACCCGTCCTTTGGGGCTGGCCAGCCCCTACACCTAAGCCTCAATTTGGGCTTTTTTTTTACGGCTTTCTTTTAAGTGGCAGGGTTCTCCTAGAGGAGCTCTTCCACCCAACCACTAAATTTTTCCTTCACTGTGAGCCTTTAAGATATTTCACCAGGGAGGTCTTGAATGCTCCTAGACTTCGTGAGTCTCTTATATCCCTATGATTGTCTCGCTGGAGGACGTAAAACTGAGACAAAACCAGCCCTGTCAAGCCACAGACAATAACACTGGCTCTTTTGAGGGTACCTAGCCTTCTCTCTTCGCTTTCGGGACGATGTGATCGGTCAAAGTAGACTTCAGTCTGACTTGAGAGCGAGATTCCGAGTGAGATCTACAGACTAGGTCTGATGTTTCTTGATTTTTGTTCACAGAGGCTTTTGGTACAACCTGGACCAAACACTACTGCATGTACCAAAGAGACAAGAAGGAATTCATCATGATTCCTTACAACCAAATGACAGGCAAATTTGTAAGTATACTCAGTCAATTTATTTCTTGTACAGTGCTACTGAACCTCGATTATGTCAACTCTCTATTATTTTAACCCCAAAATGAGTTCTTCTTTTTCCAAGTGTTCAAACTAACGAGACTAATGACAAAGAAAATGTCGATAAGACATGATTTTTGTTTCTTCAATGTGATTGATTGATCTCAGGTACCATAAGCTTTGTACAAAACAATACAGTTTTGTTTCTTAGTTCGTTTTCAAAATTTCATAGGGTATTTATTAACCATGTTGTTCTTTTGTATCTAAATGTTGCCCCTTTTTTATTGTTTTATACGGAATTTCAATTATTTCAAATTTAGAGGGACTGATGAGGTCCCGAAAGCGAAAAGAGAAGGAAGACAGAAAGCAAGCCGTTCCGAGAGTGAACCTCACCATTTTAGGATAAAATCCGCCCCGGACGTGAATCGAACCCGCGAAGAAGCTCTTACAAGGCAGACGCACTTTCAGCCAAGCTAACTAGGCTGGCCTTGAAAAAAAAATCGCTAGTTACTACTATTTTTTTTTTTTTTTTTTTTTTAAAGAGGTTTGACCTCCGTTGTTACAGTTGCATCCATCAAGCCTCAAAAAATGTGATTTCTGGATTTCTTTAAGCTTTTGTGGACCAGAAAGGCCCATAATATGTCTAATATAATATGTCTAACATATCTGTTTTTCTATTGGTGGTGTAGTGCCTCGGTGGTGTAGTGGTCAAGGCGCTCGCCTGGTTATCAGGAGGGCGTGGGTTCAATCCCAGCCGAGGTATGGAATTTTATCCTCAATATAAATTGAGAATTTGACCACAATAATAGTAGTAACCTACTGCTGGAGTAAAGGGACTTTTCAGTCCTATGCGAGCAGTATAAATAAGCACTATTATTATTATTATTAATAAAAATACCCTACCAACCCAGTGAAGAGTATAAGTTATTTCTTTTACATCTATTGTTATGGAACTTCACAAAGTTACTGAGTCTTCCATCAAGATAATACCTGGGCCCAAAAGTCCCAGCATGCCAACCGTTTTGCTCTGCAATCACGTTTGTTGGAAGTGATAGTAATAATATTCCTGTTTTTCCTTACAGTGTGGCAGCTCACTGTGATAAAAACCTAATGACAGTCAGTAATCTAGGGGTGTGTTTCGGCCCTACATTACTGCGGCCGGAAGAGGAGACTGTGGCCGCCATTATGGCCAATCCCAAAAATCACATTAGAAAAATTTCTGCATGTCTGTCTGTTACGCTGATAGACCTGTTTTTGTCACTCTTTTTGCGAGAAAACGGCTCGACCGATTTGGATGCAATTTTTTGTGGTTGGTAACAAGAGTACTGACGGTAACATAGGCTACTTAAAATTGTCACATTCCATCCTGATTCAAAATGGCGGCGTTTCAAAGCCATGCCTCTTACGCCGCGCTAATCCTGTACATAGCACAAGCTTCCCCATCCCTGGCACAAGCTCTGCTTATACGGATGGGTATACCATTTATAAAAATTTAGTATGTTCTGAGAGTTGTGTAAATGGAAACTTAATAAATTTAAAAATTGATAAATAAAATACAACTTCTCTCTTCACCTCCACAGGCATTATCGGAAGAGGACAGGAAGCAATGGATGGATGTAATGGACGGGAAAGAGCCTACCTACGGGTTACCTTCTACCCCACTGAGTGGTCCTAGACCTGAAGAGAGAACATTGGATGAGACAGGATTCGTGTTTGTCAAGAAGTGTATTCAAGTAGTGGAAGCCAGAGGTAAGTGAGAACATTTGATCCCTAAAAAAAAAAAAAAAATGTGATAGAGGGAACTCATCAACTAAATTCGAGAATCCTAGTTAGTCCCTGTTCAGACAAGGTCGGTGTTTTTCGTGTCTCAATTAGTCCTACGTACGGTGATTGCTTTGGGCTGACATTTAGTTTTGGCTTCAAAACTAAAGTATTGTGTCTCTTCTCGCCCATCTGATGAGAGGCATACTACGGGATGGGCATGCTACGACACAGGCCACAAGCGTCTAATGTAGCAGTTGTTCCATTGCTACGAAATAAAAAAACGGCGGTGGAACACTCATCTTTTTTTTTTTAAAAAAAAAAAAAAAGATGTTAACAACATTTACCTTTGATAGCAAAAAAAAAAAAACTTTCCAAGAGGCCGTTATCTTCCCTGTCCTAAATACCCCGCCAGACTTGAGAGGTTTGATAGTGGGAACTGTAACTGCTAAGGTCTTATCGAGCCGAAAGCGAAGAGAGACAGATGACAGGATAGGAGAAAGCCAGCCGTTCCTAGAGCGAACCTTACCTGATAAAAATGAAATCCGCCCTGGGTGTTCATCGAACCTGCGAAAGAGAGACACACACTTTAATTCTTGGAATTTTTTTCATAAAAAATAGCTCAATTTCACTTAGAGGCCCTCTTTCAGGTAATCATTGAAAATACCTAAGTGGCCTATGGCAACAAGTGTGGACGTCCAAAGCGGAATCTCTTTGGTGGAAAAAAAAAGTAGCAGAATTGATGTTCATTAGTCCGTCTGTCCCCATAGAAGGACTTATCCAAACCTGGTCGACCTATATATCAAATTAAAGGTCTTTTTACCAGGAACACGAAAATGGCAACGAACCTTACCTGATAAAAATGAAATCCGCCCTGGGTGTTCATCGAACCTCCGAAAGAGAGACACACTCTTTAATTCTTGGAATTTTTTTCATAAATAATAGCACAATTTCCCTCAGAGGTCCTCTTTCAGATAATCATTGAAAATTCAGATAACATAAGTGGCCTGTGGCAGTAAGTGTGGACGTCCAAAGCGGAATCTCTTTGGTGGGAAAAAAAGTAGCAGAATTGATGTTCATTTTAACCTAAGCCCTAATTTTGTTTTGTTTTAATGGTCTTTTCTCTCTCCCCTGGTAGGTCTGGAAGAGCAAGGTCTGTACAGAGTGGTGGGTGTGGCGTCCAAAGTATCCAAACTACTCAGCATGGGATTGGATCGGAGGAAACTGGAGAAACTCAATCTGGACGATGCGTTCGAATGGGAATCTAAAACCATCACGAGCGCCCTCAAAACCTACCTGAGAAATCTGCATGAGCCTCTCATGACGTTTAGGTGAGAAATAGCTTTCATAGTTCTGAAAAAAAAGCATTATTGTTTCATTGTCAATTTGAATTCGGCCAGCCTAGTTAGCTTAGTTGGTAGTGCGTCTGCCTTGTAAGCGCTAGGCCGCGGGTTCGATTCCCGCCCGGGGCGGATTTCATCATCATTGGTTAACAGCCATTAGGCTGGTTTGCTGCAGTACGCCATGTTTCCCTGTCTTCTGCCTTCCTCTTGAGATCGTAGTAGGTTGTGACATTCATATCCTCCATTATTTGTTCGATGTAGTCCATTTCATAGTTCTGCAAAAAAAAAAAAATGTTTCATTGTCAATTTGAATTCGCAACAATGGAACAAGTTTTTAGTGCTGATATAAGATGAGTGCTAATGTAAGAAGAAGAGGAGAAGTTTAGTGCTGATGTAAAAAGAAGAGGAAAATTACCTGGACAGAATGTGGTTCAGAGGTCTTGTGAATCGTATGTAACATTTGTAACAATGAAACGAGTCTACATTAGACTCCTTTGCTTGTGGTCTGTGTTGTAGCATGCCCATTCATTTCTATTAATAGAAGATCACTGAAGACTCTCTCTGTATTGTGTTCTATGAAAATACCTTCGATCATAAGGAAAACACCCAAGAGCTACGCATTTTTTCAGGGATTTTGAAATTCAATTTCAGTTGTCTGGTTCCTTTCTGCTCAATGCTGTCCTCTTATGTCAAATATTGACTGAAATACTGAATGGGTTTGCTGAATCAAATATTGATCGAATGTTTTGCTGTTGTTTGTGCAGGTATCATAGCAATTTCATAGCGGCTGCCAAGGAAGAATCTCGCCCGCTTAGAATCAATTATGTACATGAGGTCTTGTGAATCGTATGTAACATTTGTAACAATGAAACGAGTCTACATTAGACTCCTTTGCTTGTGGTCTGTGTTGTAGCATGCCCATTCATTTCTATTAATAGAAGATCACTGAAGACTCTTTCGTATTGTGTCCCATGAAAATACCTTCGATCATAAGGAAAACACCCAAGAGCTACGCATTTTTTCAGGGATTTTGAAATTCAATTTCGGTTGTCTGGTTCCTTTCTGCTCAATGCTGTCCTCTTATGTCAAATATTGACTGAATGGGTTTGCTGAATCAAATATTGACTGAATGGTTTTGCTTTTGTTTGTGCAGGTATCATAGCAATTTCATAGCGGCTGCCAAGGAAGAATCTCGCCCGCTTAGAATCAATTATGTACATATGCTAACTCACAAGTTACCCGCACAGAATTTCAATATGCTCGATATTCTAGTTAAACATCTGACCAAGTAAGTACGAGTAAAAGCCAGCCTAGTTAGCTTAGTTGGTAGTGCGTCTGCCTTGTAAGCGCTAGGCCGCGGGTTCGATTCCCGCCCGGGGCGGATTTCAGTGCGTCTGCCTTGTAAGTGCTAGGCCGCGGGTTCGATTCCCGCCCGGGGCGGATTTTATCCTGATTGTATAATGTTCGTTCTCGGATCGGCTGGCTTTCTCCTATCCTGTCTTCCTTCTCTCTTCGATTTCGGGACGATAAGACCATAGCAGTTACAGTTCCCTCCCTGGCTTTCTCCTATCCTGTCTTCCTTCTCTCTTCGATTTCGGGACGATAAGACCATAGCAGTTACAGTTCCCTCTGTGGTAGGCTTTCTCCTATCCTGTCTTCCTTCTCTCTTCGATTTCGGGACGATAACTAGCAGTTACAGTTCCCTCTGTTTTCTACTACTATCTTTCCGTCCTTCTTTCTTCGATTGAAAGACGATAAGACCTCCGTTGTTACAGTTCCATCCATCAAGCCTCAAAAAATGTGATTTCTCGATTTCTTTAAGCTTTTGTGGACCAAAAAGGCCCATAATGTGTCTAATACCTACCTCGGTGGTGTAGTGGTCAAGGCGCTCGCCTGGTAAACAGGAGGGCGTGGGTTCAATCCCAGCCGAGGTATGGAATTTTATCCTCAATATAATTTGAGAATTTGACCACAATAATAGTAGTAGCCTACTGCTGGAGTAAAGGGACTTATCAGTCCTATGCGAGCAGTAAAAATAAGCACTATTATTATCATATAGGTAGGTACCTACGTAGGTAGTGTTTACATAAAGCGGAACTTTGAGCAGGGATGTTTGGTATGTTACCTGGGCCTAAAAGTCCCATCATGCCAACAGTTTTGCTCTGCAATCACGTTTGTTGGAAGTGATGTTAATAATATTGCTGTTTTTCCTCACAGTGTGGCAGCTCACTGTGATAAAAACCTAATGACAGTCAGTAATCTAGGGGTGTGTTTCGGCCCTACACTACTTCGGCCGGAAGAGGAGACTGTGGCCGCCATTATGGACATCAAGTTCTGCAATGTGGTCGTCGAGATACTCATAGAAAATTACAATAGGGTAAGTCCATTACAATAGAGCAAAATGAGATGTCAGAAAAAAAAAGAGAAAACTCCCATTTATAAAAACTAAAAGGTGCCTTGAAGTAATGCGAAAGCGGTACCGACTAACCGAGGTATAATCTATTACTTCTTCTATTTTGGCGGTTTTCAGCTCTACTGATTTAACGGTCAAATATATCGAAAGCTAGCCTAGTTAGCTGGTTTGCAGCGCGTTTGCCTTGTAAGCGCTAGACTACGTTTTCGATTCCCGCCCGGGGCGGATTTTATCCTGAACGGATAATGTTCGTTCTCGGAACGACTGGCTTTCTCCTATCTTATCCTATCCATCTTCTGTTCGATTTGCGGACGATAAGACCTTAGCAGTTAAAGTTCCCCCTATCAAACCTCTTTAACAATGTTTTCTTTATATTTTTAACGGCTTGATCATAATGTCATAAAGCAGTGTTTCTTAATTAGTTTGGCCCGCGGAACCCTTTTCAAAAGGTGAACATCTTTGCGGAACCCTAAACTTTCAAGATTGCACCCCCACAGCTCCCTCTATCAAACCTCTAAAAAAAGCTGTATAAGATGAAATACCTAGTCTAAGATGGTCGTTTTGAAACTGCATTTTATCTAGTGTAGTTATTAGAAATTTTCAAAGATACAGAGACACATTTGTATGTAATATTTGTATTGTATGTACCTACGAATTGTACGCTAATGACTCAGTTGCATGATTTGATTTGGCTGA
>NW_007377775.1:0-11177 GCF_000475195.1 Diaphorina citri
ACCTTCTTCTTCTCCTTTTTGTCCTACTCTTCTTTATTCTTTTCCTCCTCCAAAAAAAAAATTTTTTTTTTTTTTTTTTCTACTTCTTCCAACCCAACCTTTCTTCCTTTTTACTTTCCTTATCCTATAGGAAGGAAAGATAAACTGGAAACTATAATCTCCCTATCTTTCGATAATCCAAGTAGATTTATAACGGTACCTAAGTGCTTATATATATATAATTGTGTTAACTTATCTATACCTGCCTCCTATGTAATGAAATAAACTTTCGCTGCCACTGTCAACTTTACCTTGTTTTTCATAATAACTGTACACTCTTGTTTTCTTGTCTCTCATGAACCATGTATTCTATATCGCGTCACAGAAAGTCTTCCAATATTACTAGTCATAAAAATAGTATACCTTGTCGTAGTGTCGTAACCAAACGAAAAGATTTTCATATTTTCAACCTCAAACTTCTTCCGCTAACCATCGTCTTTCTAATCCGTCTAAGAAAACCCCGGGTACACCTAGACGCAATGTTTCCACTTGTTCTACTGCCGTTCCGGTCACCCCTTGTTCGATCGACTTGTCATTATTGATGGACAAACTGAACCAGCTGGAGATCCAAAACCAGTCTCTTCTATCGAAGGTGGAAGATATGTCGTCTGCCCTTACTGCTCTCGATACCAGGTGGATGGACAGGATCGAACAGGTTGAGATCCGGAATTCCGGAATCAGTCTCTCGAGAGGAAGGTTGAGGAACTCACTGTAATGGTTCAGGACCTCAGCTCTAGAGCTCTAGACTAATCCGAATTAAGAAGAAAACTGGTTTGAATCTCGCTTGGAAAAGGAGGAAATTAGAAGAAAAATCCGTCTCGAAAAAAGGATTATCCAGACGAGAGACGAGAGGTCGAAAATTTCTAACCTCAAAAACTTTTTCTCATTTTCAAATTTTCGTGCCAAAAACGAAGTTGATATTTGGCGGTGTTGTCAGCAGCAGAGCATAAAAAATAGGGAGCATAACTTTCAGTTGCCAGATAGATGACGTCATAGTGTCCCAGTGTGGTGAGCATAATATTTTTTTTTATTATTAACCCATCAAAATTGGTCAAGCCGTTTTTGGTGAAAAGAGAACAACAAAAGGTCCATCAGAGTAACAGCGCCGTAACAGACAGACACATATATGTACATGTTTCTGTGTATGCAAAATGCAACATTTTAGTCGAATTTCGCGTTATTTTCATAGTATAACTTCTCGCTGTTTCTTATTTTCAAAAAATGTTCTTTTTCTACGTTTCTGTTGAAAATTAAAAAGTTTCTCTAATTTTATTTACTAAGATTTGATTTGATTGATTTTTTAATTCAAGACTTGGTTGATTTTTGTTTCATGTAGGCCTGCTTCGCTTCCGGGTTGTTCCAATACATTCGGAGCATACTCAGCTTTTTCTTTCCCAAGCCATGCACCCACGACGATCTGCTACAAGCAAACGAAAAAGCCCCCTCCGTTGCAAGGCTCTGGAGGTACCAACCTACCAACTATAATGAAAAGAAGATGTCTCCGAAAGTACAGTAAGTAGGAAGTAAGTAGATTCCTATTTAGCTTCTTCTTCTTCTTCTTCTTCTTCTTCTTTTTTTTACCTGTATGATCTTGATCTGGTTGGCATCGGATGATTTGGGCGGGGCAGAGGAGTGAATATGATACACCAGGGCATTGACAAATCGCTCATTGGTGTGGGAGTGTGGTTTGGCAGGTGTGCATCCCATCAGGGAGCATGTTACCCCTCGCTGGTCTGTGTTACCCCGAGTTAGAGAGATTTTCAAGCTGTTCCGTGTTACCCCAAGTTAAGGTCCGTCCCCACGTGTCGTGAGTTTCATCCGATTTTTTTTTCGAATGTCCTGTAGGCAATGTACAACGCCGACCCCGTCTGAACACGGGAAAAGGCGAAGAAAAAGAAAAAGAAGAAGAAGAAGAAGAAGAAGAAGAAGAAGAGGAAGAAGAAAATAATATTATTGTAAAAAAAAGTAAAATTAATTAACACGTCTCTCTAAAAAAATAGAAAGTAGGTAGGTAATATCGAAATAATAATAAAAAAATAATATGGAAAGTAAAGGAAACAGCAAGCAGCCACACGCGAACTCTTTTGTGACCCTCACCGGTAACTATACTGAAAGTTTTCTGTGGTCATTTTTCGACTGACAAAAAAAAAACGATAGTAAACTAAAACTTCTATGTAGGTACCTACATATTATGTAAGTACATAATATTATACTTCTAGGTAACTTGTAGGTACTTACTTTTGCTTTTACCTTTTCCTTCTTCGTCCTTTTCTTCTACTTCCTCCTCTTGTTTTTCTTCTTCCTCCTTCCCCCTCTTCTTCTTCTTCCCCCTCTCCTTCTTCTTCTTCTTCTTCCTCCTCATCTTCTTCTTCCCCCTCTTCTTCTTCTTCTTCTTCTCCTTTTCAAGTGTGTTCGTGTTTCGTTCAAATTAGACCACAAGTGTTATAACTGGCGAGGAAAAGGAATATTCCTACCAAATTTCAGCTTTCTAGGTGTTGTGGTTCTAGAGATAGAGCGATCAGTGTGTGAACTATGAAATGTGAAATGTGAATGAGTGAATGGATCTCGTTCTTATAATATAAGATTTATTTTTATTATTACCTATTATTTATTTTATTTTTTCAGTATGCTGTGTGTTTATGTTTATTATAAAGTGTCCACACATAGTCGACCCGTCGATCGACAAGGTGAAGAGGTGAATCTATGTTGTCGAGGCAGTGTACGGTTTCAGTCGACGTCGGCCGACGGCACCCTTATTTAGGTACTCATCTTACCTGGACTGAGCACAGTCATTTGGTACTGAGGATTGAGTGCGAACATCTCGACATTGTTTCTACAGCCTCCACCTGTTAATCCGGCTATCCAATGTCCCCTCTTGACGTCGGCCGACGGCACACTTATTTAGGCACTCATCTTACCTGGACTGAGCACGGTCATTTGGTACTGAGGATTGAGTGCGAACATCTCGACATTGTTTCTACAGCCTCCACCTGTTAATCCGGCTATCCAATGTCCCCTCTCTCGAACACACTGTGGAAAAACAGTAGACCTGAGGGTTTAGTGAAATATATCCTCCCGAAATTAAATGTAATGTAAATGCAGTTTTTTTGTGTTATTATGTCACAACTTTGGTGCTCACTGCAGCATTGTAGGATTTTCCCAATATCTCAATAATCCTAAAATCCAATGTTTACCTACCATGCTGGCACCGGTCGCTATGCGCATTTATATGTCATAGCTACTCATTTTCCTCACGAGGCTGAGTGGGCCCCGCAACAGCCAGTCACGGAATCAATCATTTGCATGATACAAATTTCTTGACCCCGCCGGGAATCGAACCCGGGTCTCCCGCGTGCAAGGCGAGCGCAGTGACCACTACGCCATGGGAGCTGACATCCTCCTGAAATTAGAACTAGAGAAGAGGACAGGCAGGATAGGAGAAATCCAGCCGAGCCGTTCTGGGAACGATGATTATCTGTTCAGGATAAAATTCGCCCCGGTCGAAAATTGAACCAGTACTTAACCTAGGGCATAAAAGAAAGCTCGTAGCTCGCTTCGCTATAAGGAAACTTACGTTCATAGTTTGTTGAGCTCTCTGGAGCCACCCTTTGGCATCGAAATCCTGAGTGGGGGTGTTAGATTTGGAATCTTCCAAATGGTCCACAATATCCTCCTGTAATGATAAAATTTCTATTATAGAAACCGCCCAGGATAAATTCTGCCCAGGGCGGAAATCGAACCCGCGACCTAGCGCTTACCTACAAGGGGGACGCGCTACCATACCAATGCGTTTGAGCTCCCGTTTTTAAGCGAAATAAAAACGGTGCTCAAACGCATTTTTTTTTTTTTTTTTTTTTTTTTTATCATGATCATCCCCTAGTATAGTAGGTATGCAGCAAACTGGAGACCACATGCACCCACGACGATCTGCTACAAGCAAACGAAAAAGCCCTCTCCGTTGCAAGGCTCTGGAGGTACCAACCTACCAACTATGATGAAAAGAAGATGTCTCCCAAAGTACAGTAGGTACAGTCCACTTCAACTGGGAAGTCCGATGGCCTTTGGGTGCGCACTCGTCAAAAAATAGCTCGTTGATTAACAAGTAGGTAAGCATGTGAATAGTTGATCCCATGGGATTTTTCACACCGAATCGAATGGTGAAACTTTTAGAACTGTCCGACTTACAGTATTGAGAAGTTGCGGTTCCCCTCCATGCGCTTCCATCGGACTTCCCAGTTGACGTGGACTGTAATTAGGAAGTAGGTAAGTAGATTCCTATTTAGCTTCTTCTTCTTCTTCTTCTTCTTCTTCTTCTTCTTCTTCTTCTTCTTCTTTTTACCTGTATGATCTTGATCTGGTTGGCATCGGATGATTTGGGCGGGGCAGAGGAGTGAATATGATACACCAGGGCATTGACAAATCGCTCATTGGTGTGGGAGTGTGGTTTGGCAGGTGTGCATCCCATCAGGGAGCATGTTACCCCTCGCTGGTCTGTGTTACCCCGAGTTAGAGAGATTTTCAAGCTGTTCCGTGTTACCCCAAGTTAAGGTCCGTCCCCACGTGTCGTGAGTTTCATCCGATTTTTTTTTCGAATGTCCTGTAGGCAATGTACAACGCCGACCCCGTCTGAACACGGGAAAAGGCGAAGAAAAAGAAAAAGAAGAAGAAGAAGAAGAAGAAGAAGAAGAAGAGGAAGAAGAAAATAATATTATTGTAAAAAAAAGTAAAATTAATTAACACGTCTCTCTAAAAAAATAGAAAGTAGGTAGGTAATATCGAAATAATAATAAAAAAATAATATGGAAAGTAAAGGAAACAGCAAGCAGCCACACGCGAACTCTTTTGTGACCCTCACCGGTAACTATACTGAAAGTTTTCTGTGGTCATTTTTCGACTGACAAAAAAAAAACGATAGTAAACTAAAACTTCTATGTAGGTACCTACATATTATGTAAGTACATAATATTATACTTCTAGGTAACTTGTAGGTACTTACTTTTGCTTTTACCTTTTCCTTCTTCGTCCTTTTCTTCTACTTCCTCCTCTTCTTCTTCTTCCCCCTCTTCTTCTTCTTCTTTTCAAGTGTGTTCGTGTTTCGTTCAAATTAGACCACAAGTGTTATAACTGGCGAGGTGGCGAGGAAAGAAAGGGGAGGAAGAGGAATGGGAAGAGGAGGAGGAGGAAAAGGAAGGGGAGGGGAAGAGGAGGAGGAGGAGAAAGAATCAGGACAAATTTAAGGATGTGTGTTAATTATACCGTAACCGTAAGTTACACTCGTAAAGGTGCGTCCAACGGTCTACACTTACTTCGTCGACCGCGAAGGCCGGTCGACTGAACCGTCTACACTGCCTCGACAACAAACATTTACGTCGTCGATCAACGGCCTTCGACTACGTTTGGACACACCTTCTTCTTTATTATTTCCGTGTTCTCTTGATTTGCAGGCTTTGAAATTGATGCCTTTATCGGAGTTTTCTGTGGGTCGAACACGGCTCAGTGTATGATTTATGTCTTGCACATTGCATAGTTAAAAAGAAACTAGGCGTTCATACAATTTTTGTTTTTATTGTCTAACTGCAGTAACTGAGTTTTTGTGACCTTTAAAACCTTTAAACTGGACATTTAGATTAGACCTTTAAAGAAAATTTATTATGAGGTTACCTATACCTTAACAGGCACCTGTTATTATCAGAATAGAATTTATCTTGTTTTAAATTGCTAGCATGAGGCTGAGAAGTCCCTTTGACCTAGCAGTCCAAACAGAAACGAAAACTTGAAAAAAAAAAAAAAGGTATTATTATTATTATTATTTCCGTGTTCTCTTGATTTTCAGGCTTTGAAAGTGATGCCTTTATCGGAGTTTTCTGTAGGTCGAACAAGGTTCAGTGTATGATTTATGTCTTGCACATTGCATAGTTAAAAAGAAATTAGGCGTTCATACAATTTTTGTTTTAATGTCTAACTGCAGTAACCGAGTTTTTGTGACCTTTTAAACCTTTAAACTGGACATTTAGATTAGACCTTTAAAGAAAATTTATTATGAGGTTACCTTTACCTCAACAGGCACCTGTTATTATCAGAATAGAATTTAACTTGTTTTAAATTGCTAGCATGAGAAGTCTATTTGCCCTAGCAGTCTAAACAGAAACAAAAACTTAAAGGATAAAGGAGGGAGTGAAGGCCGTGCTGGAATACCTACAGCTCATCGGCTTTTACACAAAAATATAACGCCCTAAGAGAGGCCCCACGAAGGACAAGAGATTGTTAAAGTGGGAATAATAATAATAGGAAGGAAAGTAATGTAATCGGGTCAAAATTTCGATGGTCAGTTTTTAAGGCCAAAACACGTTTTGAGGTTCCTGGAGCCTAAATCCAAAGTTTCAGCCATTGGTCCGTGTGTGTGTGTCTGTCTGTCTGTCTGTAAGCAAAATATCTCGAGAACGGTAAGAGCTAGAGACTTGAAATTTGATATGTAGCTGTCAAATGTGACAAGGATGCGATGCGAAACTTTTGGTTAAGACCGGTGCAACGGTTGGCGGCATTTTACCACTTTTTGTCGGTTTTCGGTGTAATTTAACAATATATTGGGAACAGTATGAGCTGGAGACTTGGAATTCGGTATGTAGTTCACAAATGTGACAAGGATGCAACTCAAAACGTTTGGTCGAGATAGGTGCTGCGTGTGGCGGTATTTTGACCGCTTTTTGACCTTTTTGCGGTTTTCAGCTATACTGACTAAACGGTTAGAGATATTGTAAAAGTTTGGTTATAAGAACAAGAACACCCAAAATAAGCATCATTCAATAGGATGAGGAAAGTCGTGTGATGTTCACACCCTTCTTCTCTCAAAGGGAAAAGAAGGAGGGAAGAAAGAGGAGGAGAACTTATCGCGTGACTCACAGAAATTTTCATCCCCACTCCACAAGAAGAAGAAGAATCTTATAGAATACATAACCATTAATTAATTAATCAGGTAGAAAACAAAATGTTCATCATCCTTGAAGAATCAGTGGTGCTATAGTCAAAAAAGCAACAAATTCTAACAACACATTTCTTAAAAAAGTAAAAATTTATCCAAAATAAATTCGAACATTATCGAAATCTGAGGAACTACGAGTAGGTAGGTATGTAACAACGTAAAATTAGTATAAACATTAAAAATAATACCTATACCTAATGAGAAAATTTTATTCGTGGCTGAGTGTGCGTCACACACACTAGGTTTTCAACTTTTCACCCTACCTAAGGCCAGTTATTCACTACCAGGTGGACCTGACAGGTACACCTGTTCAGGTCCGCCTGTCAGTTCTACCTAATAGTGTGTGTGCTCTGCTCATCAGGTAGACCTGACAGGCGGGACTGATCAGTTTTGTACCTGTCAGGTCTACCTGATAGTGAATGGCTGGTCGAAGGACCACTGTACGTCGTAACTTTGGCTTGACGTCACACATTTTCATTTCGTCATCAAGTGACGTCATACGTCCAGGTTGATCAACTTTCGGAGCTGTATCTGAGCGCACGAATAGAACACAAGCTCGAACTTTGCCGAGCTCGCCCGATAGGTAGACACGATGACCGTGTAGTGACCGGAGGCCAGGCTAGTGGTTGACCCGTCCTTTGTACGGGACCACCACACACACACAAATACACCCCCCACACACACCACACCCACCCATACCTGGGGCCGAGGCCTATAGTCGCCACTGGTGAACTCTGGCTGAACACAGAGCAGATATTCGGCCGCCAAACGCTGGTTTTTGAACTCTGTCTGAGGGGAAAGGAAAGTGAACGTCAAAAGTTAAATAATTACTTTAAAAAAAAAAAGGTTTGAGAGAGGAAACTGTGACTGCCAAGGTCTTATCATTCCGAAATCGTGGAGAAAAGGAAGACAGGATAGGAGAGAGCCAGCCGTTCCGAAAACGAACATTATCCGGTCAGGGTAAGATCCGCCTCGTACGGGAAGCGAACCCGCGAGCTAGCGCTTACAAGGCAGACGCGCTAAAAAGCAACCTAAAGGCTGACTCTTAAATGTTTATACTCACCTTATACACATGAATACCAATGGGCAATAATACTGAAGAACGCTCATCCTGAGACAAACCAATGAGAACTTCGCTAAACCCCGAAATTAGAGAGAACTAGAGAAGAGGACAGGCAGGATAGGAGAAATCCAGCCGAGCCGTTTTGAGAACGAAGATTATCTGTTCAGGATAAAATTCGTCCTGGCCGAAAATTGAACCAGTATACTTAACCTAGGGCATGAAAGAAAGCTCGTAGCTCGCTTCGCTATTTATTTATTTATTTATTTATTTGATTACATCAAACGGGTTCTTGCCCTTTACTAACTATATGTTACAATAATTCCCTATCTAGACCTAGCAAACTTATACCTATCAAAAAAAAAAAAAAAAAAAAAAAAAAAAAAACTTACGTTCATAGTTTGTTGAGCTCTCTGGAGCCACCCTTTGGCATCGAAATCCTGGTTGGTGTTAGTTTTGGAATCTTCCAAATGGTCCACAATATCCTCCTGTAATGATAAAATTTCTATTATAGAAACCGCCCAGGATAAGTTCTGCCCAGGGCGGAAATCGAACCCGCGACCTAGCGCTTACCTACAAGGGGGACGCGCTACCATACCAATGCGTTTGAGCTGCCGTTAATAATATTATTGTAAAAAAAAAGTAAAATTAATTAACACGTCTCTCTAAAAAAATAGAAAGTAATATCGAAATAATAATAAAAAAATAATATGGAAAGTAAAGGAAACAGCAAACAGCCACACGCGAACTCTTTGTGACCCTCACCGGTAACTATACTGAAAGTTTTCTGTGGTCATTTTTCGACTGACAAAAAAGAAAAAAAAAAAAAAAAAAAAAAAAAAAAAAAAAAAAAAAAAAAAAAAATTTTATTTACCCCCCTACATTTTATATGGGAAAGTTTTCTGTGGTCATTTTTCGACTGACAAAAAAAAAAACGATAGTAAACTAAAAGTTCTATGTACCTACCTACATAATATTTATTATGTGTAGGTATTACATATTATGTAGGTACATATTATACTTAGGTAACTTGTAGGTACTTACTTTTGCTTTTACCTTTTCCTTCTTCGTCCTTTTCTTCTACTTCCTCCTCTTGTTTTTCTTCTTCCTCCTTCCCCCTCTTCTTCTTCTTCCCCCTCTCCTTCTTCTTCTTCTTCTTCCTCCTCATCTTCTTCTTCCCCCTCTTCTTCTTCTTCTTCTTCTCCTTTTCAAGTGTGTTCGTGTTTCGTTCAAATTAGACCACAAGTGTTATAACTGGCGAGGAAAGAAAAGGGAGGAAGAGGAATGGGAAGAGGAGGAGGAGGAGGTGGAGTAAGAATCAGGACAAATTTGAGGATGTGTGTTATTGATAATTTGATACCGTAAGTTACACTCGTAAAGGTGCGTCCAACGGTCTACACTTACTTAGTCGACCGGCGTCGATCGATGTCGACTGAACCGTCTACACTGCCTCGACAACAAACATTTACGTCGTCGATCAACGGCCTTCGACTACGTTTGGACACACCTTCTTCTTCTCCTTTTTTGTCCTACTCTTCTTTTCCTCCGCCTCCTCCTCCTCTTCTTCTTCTTCTTCTTCTTCTTCTTCTTCTTCTTCTTCCTTCTTCCAACCCAAACTTTTCTTCCTTTTTACTTTCCTTATCCTATAGGAAGGAAAGTAATGTCATCGGGTCAAATTTTCGATGGTCAGTTTTTAAGGCCAAAACACGTTTTGAGGTCCCTAGAGCCTACATAAATCCAAAGTTTCAGCCATTGGTCCGAGTGTGTCTATCTGTAAACAAAATATCTCGAGAACGGTAAGAGCTAGAGACTTGAAATTTGGTATGTATATGTCAAATGTGACAAGGTTGCGAAAGAAGTTTTTGGTAAAGATCGGTGCAACGGTTGGCGGCATTTTATCGCTTTTTGGCGGTTTTCGGTGTAATTTAACAATATATTGGGAACAGTATGAGCTAGAGACTTGAAATTTGGTATGTAGTTCACAAATTAATGTGACAAGGATGCAACTCAAAACGTTTGGTCGAGATAGGTGCTGCGGTTGGCGGTATTTTGACCGCTTTTTGACCTTTTTGCTGTTTTCAGCTATACCGAATAAACGGTTAGAGATATTGTAAAAGTTTGGCTATAAGAACAAATAAGCATCATTCAATAGGATGAGGAAAGTCGTGTGATGTTCACATCAGATTTTTTTCTCCTTCTTCTCTCAAAGGGAAAAGAAGGAGGGAAGAAAGAGGAGGAGAACTTATCGCGTGACTCACAGAAATTTTCATCCCCACTCCACATAATTACTAGTTATTAAGGCCCCCGTGCCTACTTGTCGTTCGGGGAAAAAAATCGTGTCGTGCGTAGTGGGAACACTCTCATTTAAAGTTCACTGCCTACAAGAACATTTTGTGTCGTTCGGAAAAAAATCGTGTCGTGTGTAATGGGAACACTGTCAAAATTACATTGCCTATAGGGCATTCGGAAAAAAATCGGACGAAACTCACGACAGATGGGAGCGGGCCTTTAGTGTACGTTTATCTCCCTGCTATAGACTATAGGTATTATAGGTACGTCTGGACTGCCACCGCTTCTAAAAGAAACAGGTGTCTGGTGGGGGTTCGATTACCGCTCGGGGCGAAGTTTATTCCAAACAGATGAGATGACCTATATGATTTTGGGGTGCTAAGACATCTGTTGTTACAGTTCCCTCCATGAAACTTCTTTTTTTTTTCAACACGTTTACCTGTTTATTTTAGATATACCTACCTATATATAGTGCATTCCCACCTTAATTTTTGAACGGATGAATTTAGAAACCTGAAATTTTGTATACGAGCTTATATTCACCTCCAGTTTCTTATAGGATAACTAGTGGTTGACCCGTCCTTTGTACGGGACCACCACACACACACAAATACACCCCCCACACACACCACACCCATCACACACATCCCATCACACCACACCCACCACCACACACCACATCCACCACACACCAAATCACCACACACACACACCACACCCATCCCACCACACACACACACACACCACGCCCACCACACCCCCCCCCCCAACACCACCCCACCACCACCCCACCAACACCCCCCCCACACC
>NW_007377775.1:12138-30271 GCF_000475195.1 Diaphorina citri
AACCTTCAAAAATTTGGGCCCCCCCCCCCCCCCGTCCATTACTTTTTGGACCCTCCTCTCGGGGTCCCGTTCGGCAAAATCCTGGATACGGCCCTGACCACGGTACATAATATGTATTATGTACGTAGGTAGTTAAAAGATAAATATTTTTTTCGCGTATTTTTCCTTTTGTATTTTTCCTCGTGCAACACCTGATTTGTATGATAAATCGTCAGGTGATACCTAGTTAAGTAGATATGTATGTAGATACCTATCTAAGTAGGTACCTAATAAATTAATATCATATTTTAATCTTTTAATCAATTCCCCAGCCTATTTTGTCTTGAGTGGGGTTTGTTATTGTTTTTATTTTTCCATTTTACGACCTAGGTTCCGATTTAGTAGTGTGTCGAAGTAGGCCTGATAACTTATCAAGGTATTAGGTAGGTAGGTCACTTTTTAATAAATACCTAATACTAGGTACTGAGTATGGAAAAGTATCTTACAAGTGTGATAGCCAATGGAAAAGCAGAATTTTGAATTTGGACGAATCATATCGAAATATGGAATTGTATAAAAAAATAAAAAATAAAATAAAATAATAAAAAACATTCTTCCTTATCGTAATTATTCCTTGAAAAAGAGCAGAATTCAAATGACAGAGTTATATGCACCTTAAATAATTCATTTATATGTATATGTAACTTAGGTAAATACCTAATATCATCGTTATTTTTCTATCAATGTCCTACACAAGCCTTGTGCTTATAGGACATTGATATACTATTATCAATGTTGTTGAAGCTGATGAATAAACTGACAGGTACCTACACCTGATGAGATCCACCTGTCAGTTCTACCTGATAGTGAGTGGCTGGTAGATTTGTTTATGCCAATCTATTTACAATATTACAAGCATCATTAGTTGTAAGGTAGGTAGGTAGATAATCCCCGTTTCAACAATAAATCTTATTCAAAAGTAGTTTGTTTACATGTTTACTCGACTTGCA
Organism: Diaphorina citri; assembly: GCF_000475195.1. NCBI lineage: Eukaryota > Metazoa > Arthropoda > Insecta > Hemiptera > Psyllidae > Diaphorina > Diaphorina citri. The sequence goes on from NW_007377775.1 coordinate 13,128, forward strand.
TTCTAGAATTCCCAGGTACTTTACGTTCAGTATAGGTATCAAGTATCAAGTAGGTACTTACCTAGAGAGGTATTAAGTGCCTAATACCTCTTCGTATTTAACCTATAGGTAGGTAGGTACTTGTTTTTATTTTTTTATTTATTGATTTATTTCGTTTTTTTTTTTTTACTTTTTTTATTTCGTTTTTGTTTATTTACCTAATACTTTGTTTACTTTTTTTATTCAAGGAATTGTTTTGATTTTGATAATAATTGATACTCGATAGAATACCTCTATTACGAGTTTGATACCCGATGTTGCGTAAACATGACGTCACAGCGTAAGAAAACAACCAATAAGAGGCGTTGCGTTGGCACGATGACGGATTAGTTCATTAGTTGTTTTCGAATCGTCAACCTTTTAGAAGCCGTTTTAATTCCCAAGTTATCGTTATCGTCAAGTCATCGTTGAAGGAAAGTAACTTTTTGAAAAATAACTTGAAGCTGTTGTAGGTAATTGAAAAAGTAACTTTCTGAAGTTCAATGTTCTTTTAAGTTACTTTGAAGAAAAAACGTACCTAACTACTTAACCGATTATTTTTTCCTGAAACCTTTTCGCTGAACTGTTTGATTAGGAAAAGTTGAAGAAAAAGTCACTTTGAATAAATAATATACCTGCTAAAGGGTACCTACCTAATCTTGTTTTTTTTTTTTTTTTTCTAATACATTGTCCAATTTATCTCGGTCTGGAAAAACGACTGAAAATCAACCAGTCGGACCGGGACTGAAAATCGGTGAGCCGGGGAAAATAAGCGAGAATCAGCGAGTTGGGCCGGGACTGAAAATCGGTGAGCCGGGAAAAATGACTGAAAATCGTTCCAGGAACCAACGGGTACCAGCGAAAAAGAAATTGGATAACTTGTCGGCAGTTTTGTACGGGATCAATGATCTCAGAATGGTAAGTTTTTTTTTTTTGTCTTCTCTTAGTAGGCGTCCACGACGGAGTAAACAAACCACATGCTAATGAATAGAATATTGTCCTCAACAGAGCCTTGACCATGGAAGATGAAGAAATTGAGTATGATTTGTCTTGCACATTGCATAGTTAAAAGAAACTAGGCGTTCATACAAATTTTCTGTTTTTATTGTGGAACTGGGTTTTTTTTTATGATTACATAAGACCTTTAAAACCTTTAAACTGGACATTTAGATTAGACCTTTAAAGTTTTTATTTTATCAGGTTGCCTGTACCTCAACAAGCGCCTGATAATATTATGATAATAGATTTTCTCTCGTTTTACTTACTCTGAGAAGTCCCTTTGCCCTCGCAGTCTAAACAGAGGGGTGTTTTTTTTTAATAATAACGCCAGCCTAGTTAGCTTGGTTGGTAGTGCGTCTGCCTCGTAAGCGCTAGGCCGCGGGTTCGATTCCCGCCCGGGGCGGATTTTATCCTGATGGGATAATGTTCGTTCTCGGAACGGCTGGCTTTCTCCTATCCTGTCTTCCTTCTCTCTCCGATTTCGGGACGATAAGACCCTAGAGTTACAGTTCCCTCTGTCAAACCTCTTAAAAAAAAACCTCTTCGATTTCGGGACGATAAGACCATAGCAGTTACAGTTCCCTCTGTCAAACCTCTTAAAAAAAATAATAATAAAGGTGTGTCCAAAGATAGTTGACCGGCCGTCGCGTCGATCGACGAGGTGAATCTATGTTGTCGAGGTAGTGTGGACGGCGGCCGGTCGACTATGTGTGGACACAGCTTAAGACCAGTATTAAATAATCTTTTTTTTTTCGTGGAAATTGGTCAAAGGCGTAGTACAATATGGAAGACCTTCACGTCAATTAAGTTTAGCGCCATTTCACATATTGCCTTTATTGAGGATGTAAGAATTCAAACTGATTAAAAAGATGCATTATACGAGTACCTACATAGACAGGTAACCATAAACTGCACATACTGCACTAGTCAGTCCTACTCTTCTTTATTCTTTTCCTCCTCCTCTTCTTCTTCTTCTTCTTCTTCTTCTTCTACTACTTCTTCCAACCCAACCTTTCTTCCTTTTTACTTTCCTTATCCTATAGGAAGGAAAGATACCGAAGGTGAATCTAATGTTGTCGAGGCAGTGTGGACGGTTCAGTCGACATTGATCGACGGCTGGTCGACTATGTGTGGACACAACTTGAGACCCGTTTAAACTAAATTGTCTTTTTCTTCGTGGAAATTCGTCAAAGACGTAGTAGGTATGTACCTACAATATGGAAGACCTTGACGTCAATTAGGTTTTGCGCCGCATGCTTCCTGAATATTGCCTCTATTGAGGATGCGAGAATTCAAACTGATTAGGAAGATGCAGATGCATTATAGACAGGTATCAAACATAACTATAATCGGTACGTACTGCTGATACTGCACTTGCACACGTTTAAACGAAAACAATTTGATGATGAGAGGTAGTGGAAATTGTGTACGCTCGTGTTACCCACAGATTGCAAGTTACAAATAAATAAACCTTTATTTGGTGGTCATTAAAGGCACAATACAATACATACTTATAACATACAAAGAGTAATCCTACCTATGAATACAACCATTAAAACCTCTTACTTACATCACAAATTTAAGTCTAAGAATTGGAAAGTTACCAAAATTATACAAACTAAGTATTGTTATACCTGTTTTTAATAGGCTATGTAAAAGTTCAGGGACTTTTTCAGGGTCGGCCCAAGGGGGCCAACTTTAAAATCATTAAATGAGAACCTCCTGTTTGTGATACATCATATGAAAGGTTATTTATTATCTAAATAATAAAGTTAGGACTCCCACTAGAAAGTTCGAAGTTCATTTGACGGCAGGAAACTAGGGAAGTGGGTCAACAGGTTACTTGCGAACAGTAGAGTCCATCTTGTACCTAGGTATATTAGCATATCGATCGCCGACGGCCTTTCGTTGTCCTTTGAATGTCGTGAGCTCGTGAGGACTTTCACAAAATTGAACTTCAGATTCCCCCTCTAGCGTATCTGTCTTTTAAAAGTTCGAACCCACGGCCTTGCGCTTACAAGGCAGACGTGCTAGCAACCAAGCTAATACCTACTACCTTTTGACAGATTGGATAAAGTAGATTATAGGTAATAATGTAGTAGTAGTAGTAGTAGTAGTAGTAGTAGTAGTAGTAGTAGTAGTAGTAGTAGTAGTAGTAGTAGTAGTAGTAGTAAAGAATTTATTTGTAAATTTGTATTTATTGTTCAAGTACATTTTTACAAAGGTTGACAAACGTAATAATGATTATTACATTATTACCTATCTAATATGTTATTATTATTAGATAGGTAATAATGTAATAATTAATATAATTAGGTATGTACCTATGTATTATAGGTAGGTATTGTATAAAAATAGGTAGGTACCACGGGCTTCATTTTTCTCCTGTACTGTAGGTAGACTTTAAAAATTTGGAGCATCCTGACAGGTACACCTGATGAGATCCGCCTGTCAGTTCTACCTGATAGTGAGTGGCTGGCCTAAGTTGGTAGATTTGTTCATGCCAACCTATTTACAAGATTACAACATAGGTAGGTATCATCAGTTGTAAGGTAGATAGATAATCCCCATTTCAACAATGAATCTTCAAAAGTAGTTTGTTTACATGTTTACTCGACTTGCATTCTAGAATTCCTAGGTACTTGACGTTAAGTACCTAGGTATCAAGTACTAGAGATATTAAGTACCTCCTCGTATTTAACTTATAGGTAGGCACTTGTTTTTATTTTTTTTATTTATTGATTTATTTAGTTTTTTAACTTTTTTTATTTCGTTTTTTGTTTATTTACCTAATACCTACTTTGTTTACTTTTTTTTATTCCAGGAATTATTTTGATTTTGATAATTGATACTCGATAGAATACCTATTACGATTTTGATAATTGACAGATTGATACTCATATTTGCGTAAATATGATGACGTCACAGCAAAGGAAAACAACTAATAAGAGGCGTGTGTTGTGACGATGGTGATTTAGTTGTTTTCGAATCGTCAACCGTCTAATATGAAGCCGTTTTAATTCTTAAACTGAAAAGTTCAAGTTAACGTTGAAAAGTAACTTTTCGAAGTTAAATGTTCTCTCAAGTTATCCTCTTTTTCATGAAACCTTTTCGATGAACTTCGAAGCTTTGAATAAGTAAAAATCAAAAGCTCAAACGTGATAAATATACCTATACCTACTTGAATTTTACCTGGATGTCAGAGACCTACCTTCAGACATTGATACCAAAAAAATATAAATAGTACCAAAAGAAGCATCTAATTTATTCTTGATTTTTTTTTCTTTTTTTTTCAATATATTTATTTACATAGTTATTTAAACACCTTAACACCTATTTATTTGTTCATGTGAGTGTTTTATCTCACTTTTATCGGAATAAAACCCCTTTTTTATCCACTGCCCGAGTTCTGATATCGCCTATGGTCTCTAATACATTGTCCAATTACATAGGTAGGTACCTACACATTGCCTGTGTATTTACTACATAAGTAGGTGTACCTAGTATACCTATAAAATAGGTACCTGATGTATAGCAGGCTCATAATCAGGATTTCAGCGAGGGGAGGGGGGGGGATGCTCCAAATTTTAGGCCAATGATTAATACCTAATACTACATTTATAGGAGCACAAAAAAGTCCGAGGGGGGCCCGGGCCCCCTTGCCCCCTCGTATATACGCACCTACCCGATAGTAGCTAATAGGTACCTAATTAATTACCTGTGGATTTAGATTAGAACATCCCGAACGATAAGGTAATACTAATCAGGCCCGTAGCCAGGATTTTATTGAGGGGGGCGAGAAACGAAACAGGGGGGGCTGGATGGTCCAAATTTTCGGAGTACCAGCCCACAGTAAAGGGATTTATATACAAAAATCCCACTCTAAAGTCTACGTGTAGAGGCAAGAGCCCCAAAAAATGGGTTAAGGCCCGATAAGTCAAAGCATTTTGACACTACGACTACGAAGATTCGAAAAGGGAAAAAAGCCCGAGGTAGGGCGGGGCCGGGCCAACTCGACCCCCCCTTAAATACGGCCCTGATACGAATGGATCAAAATAATGCTCTAGGCTCTCTTTCTCTCTAAGTAAATAGAATACGAATATATCTGCCTACCCTGTTTATAATAGGTAGAATAGAATAGCATAAAAAATGATAAGGTACTTGATAAAAATCATGCTCCCGACAGGCTAGTCTGAGCGGAAATAAAACCATTCACGCGCCTCGCTCCGCGATAAACTTGGCAGGGCGCACGACCGTTCTAGAAATTCTAGAACTCCCCAACGCTTGCATTTTTCCAATCGAAATCTCGAGAATTTTCGATCCCAAAGCCCGCGTCAAGTGGCAAAGGTTACCTGTTGCGATTTTCGTGCCACTTTTCCTTGACCATACGATAAGCCGAGGGTATTGCAAAGGCCATGACCATAACACCTTGGAAAGCTGATCATATGATCGTGAAAATTCTTCGATAGTCAGAGGCGATAGCACTTCTTTTAGGATAGGAGAAAGCCAGTCGTTCCGAGAAGGGCGGAATGCCAATCCCATATGAAACTGGCAAAATGATAAAAAAAAAGTTCCGAAAAATACAGCGAAGAAGAAAGACAGAATAAGAGAGAGCAGAAAGCCAGCCGTTCCAAGAACTAACCTTACGTATTCTCAGACGCGGGCATTATTAAATCGTTCTTTGACCAGATAGCAAAGGTCTTTATTGTTAGGAATTTATTTATTTTATTAATTTATTTATTCATCATTTACATGTGACAGCTGATAAGCTGATAAAACAGGTGATTAAAAACAGAAGGTATGGATCAGAGGTCGCAAAAATTATGACGTAAAAATTATTTCAGAAAATGAACCTTTAACACACATTGCACAAAAGTTATTAAAAGTTGTGTCGTGACGTTGAAATATTTGGAAATATGATAATATTGAGAAGAAATTTTTTTTTCAATATTTGTTTTTTAAAGAGGTTTGACAGAGGGAACTGTAACTGCTATGGTCTTATCGTCCCGAAATCGAAGAGAGAAGGAAGACAGGATAGGAGAAAGCCAGCCGTTACGAGAAGGAACCTTATCCGTTCAGGATAAAATCCGCCCCGGGCGGTATTTGAATCCGGGACCTAGCGCTTACAAGGCAGACGCACTACCAACCAGGCGAACTAGGCTGACTAACTGATGGCTATACCTCATTTAATTTTATTTCTGCCAGCCTGGTTAGCTTAGTTGGTAGTGCGTCTGCCTTGTAAGCGCTAGGCCGCGGGTTCGATTCCCGCCCGGGGCGGATTTTATCCCTGCGTCTGCCTTGTAAGCGCTAGGCCGCGGGTTCGATTCCCGCCCGGGGCGGATTTTATCCTGATGGGATAATGTTCGGGTGGCGCGTCTGCCTTGTAAGCGCTAGGCCGCGGGTTCGATTCCCGCCCGGGACGGATTTTATCCTGATGGGATAATGTTCGTTCTCGAAACGGCTGGCTTTCTCCTATCCTGTCTTCCTTCTCTCTTCGATTTCGGGACGATAAGACTATAGTAGTTACAGTTCCCTCTGTCAAACCTGGCTGGCTTTCTCCTATCCTGTCTTCCTTCTCTCTTCGATTTCGGGACGATAAGACCATAGCAGTTACAGTTCCCCCTGGCTTTCTCCTATCCTGTCTTCCTTCTCTCTTCGATTTCGGGACGATAAGACCATAGCAGTTACAGTTCCCTCTGTGTTCCTATCCTGTCTTCCTTCTCTCTTCGATTTCGGGACGATAAGACCATAGCAGTTACAGTTCCCTCTGTCGGCAGGCTTTCTCCTATCCTGTCTTCCTTCTCTCTTCGATTTCGGGACGATAATCGCTTTCTCCTATCCTGTCTTCCTTCTCTCTTCGATTTCGGGACGATAAGACCATAGCAGTTACAGTTCCCTCTGTCAACTTTCTTCCACCTGGCTTCCTTCTCTCTTCGATTTCGGGACGATAAGACCATAGCAGTTACAGTTCCCTCTGTCAAACCTCTTTAACCTGGCTTCCTTCTCTCTTCGATTTCGGGACGATAAGACCATAGCAGTTACAGTTCCCTCTGTCAAACCTCTTTAAAATGGTTCGATTCCCGCCCGGGGCGGATTTTATCCTGATGGGATAATGTTCGTTCTCGGAACGGCTGGCTTTCTCCTATCCCTCTCTTCCTTCTCTCTTCGATTTCGGGACGATAAGACCATAGCAGTTACAGTTCCCTCTGTTAAACCTCTTTAAAAAAATTCCTTCTCTCTTGATTTTGGGACGATAAGACCATAGCAGTTACAGTTCCCTCTGTCAAACCTCTTAACAAAAAAATACATGTGTTTTTTTTTTTTATCCTGATGGGATAATGTTCGTTCTCGGAACGGCTGGCTTTCTCCTATCCTGTCTTCCTTCTCTCTTCGATTTCTCTAGCAGTCACAGTTCCCTCTGTCAAACCTCTTTAAAAAAAAACTTGATATTTGCATTCGCTTAAAAAAGTACAGTTACGGAACGGCTGGCTTTCTCCTATCCTGTCTTCCTTCTCTCTTCGATTTCGGGACGATAAGACCATAGCAGTTACAGTTCCCGGTCAAACCTCTTAAAAAATATATATATATATATTTCGATTGAACTCAGCGAACTTCTATTGTTGGAGTGTGGACCAAGTGGACCCAACAATTTTCTCGGACACTGGTCAAATGGTAGAATATTATCATTTGAATAGCCATCATCAGGTTGAACCAATGGAGTTATAGAGAGCTATTTTTACCTGTCCGATGTAAATAGACATAGGTATTTATTTATTCTTATAGGTATGTATTTATTGTTAGGTATATAGGGTAAGTGTACCATTTATTCGCCCACCTAAAAAACGTACCATTTATTGGCCCACCTGTACCATACGCCACATAAGTGCTCTTGTGTTTTAAAATTGGGCCCCAGTCCCGCAGATTTCCACACGCCACTGGTTTCTCAGTTCCCTACAGACGGGTGACTGGGACCTTATCCTTCTGATACGATAAGCACTATTACTGTTATTACTTTCTATTAGGTACATATTGAATGAATGTTTCATTTCTTTTTCCAGTCCAGTGACTATCTGGATGACCCAAGCCAGTTCTACTTTGACGATGACATTCCCACACCCGACGAACTTAGCACAGGATCTGGCAACAGCAACGACATACCAGACAAACACCTCAACGAAGATTCCAATCAAGCTGGTAAGGAATTCAATGAGGAATGGCGGACTCAACGGAAGAGAGTTCGATGGAGGCGGTGGAAACTGGGGTGCCAACGTTGACGGGACAAACAGATGGGGAGGCGGAGTGGGAACATCCGGCGGAATGTGAGGTAGCTGAGGAGGATTGTACGAGATTGTCGGCAGTTGCGGCACTTTGAGGGGCGGAACGCTCGGTACACCGAAGGGCGCGTTATTTGGGCCGTAACTCTGCCCATTGGCGGACTGCGACCAACCTCGCCCGTAAGGTGGAACGCCCCCCTGTCCCTGGTTGGCAAACGGACCAGAGGCTTCATTCGCGTTTGAGAGACTTCCGTTGGGGTAGCTGAAGTGAGGTAGTTGTTGAGGGAACCCGTTCTGTGACGGGCCTGACCCTCCCCGTGGGGCGGTTTCATTGAACAGCCCCGCATACGGATTGAACGGCTGGAAGCTGACGCCTTGCGTTGGGCCCCCGTTATTGGGTTGCGTTGGGCTGTAACTGGACGGATTCAGCGGGCTTTGGTTTGGATTTCCCCCGGAGTAAAAATTCCCTTGACCATTAGGGGTGTGGGGCGGTTTCGTTGAACAGCCCCGCATACGGATTGAACGGCTGGAAGCTGACGCCTTGCGTTGGGCCCCCGTTGTTGGGTTGCGTTGGGCTGTAACTGGACGGATTCAGCGGGCTTTGGTTTGGATTTCCCCCGGAGTAAAAATTCCCTTGACCATTAGGGGTAAGGTTTGGATTTCCCCCGGAAGGAAAATTCCCTTGACTATTAGAACCTTGACCATTGGGGGTAATAAGGTTATAGTTCCCCTGATTCGGTACGTTAGGAACGGGCATAATCAGCGAGTTCCGAAAAATGTCCCATACCCTGTCTACATACAGGCTTCGTTCATTTTTCCCCCCAAGTGGGGCTAAACCTTCTTCTTCAGGTGCCTATCTGGTTCGAATATTGGCAATCATCATGACAATTTTTACATCAAAGGAATAAGTTTGTAATAACTTATTTCTGATTTGTTGATACACACACTTGGTAAAACAATTCAAACACTAAAAATGATTTTGGGTGAGTTTTTACTCATTATAGTAATAATACACTGATGATGGCGTAACAGCCGAAATGGATCCATCTGTAATTTAATAAAAATATACGTAAAACATAAAGCCAAGTGTTTTTACTCACCCAAAATCATTTTTACATTTTTTACTTTGTTTGTCACTGAGGAACAGTTCTATTGAAGGCTAAATCTAAACCATAGATATTACAGGTTTCTTACCTCATACGGGTTGTTTTTGTACCGCTTCATATTCGAATTACTGAACGAGGGTTGATGGCCGAGGATTTTGGCACGGAACTGCTGAAACTCCCTATTAGTATCGATATACTTCTCGATATTCTTCTTCATCAGTTTAATCTAAAAATGTCCGGCACTTGCGGGTTCGAGTATTGGGCGATCTGTACCACCGTGGGGTCGTTTACTATCGGAACGACGGCCGATTCGGGCCGATCGTTACCGAACGGGTTACTCTGATAGGATGGAATGCGATCCACGGAGCCGATTTGGTTGAGATTTTGGACCGGTGTGAACGCTGTTATCTCGTGCGGAGTATACGGGATCGGTTGGTACTGATTCAGCGCTGTCTGATACGCTTGGGCGTTTGACACCGGTTGTGACCCCGGTTGATTCGCTGTCCTGGGTACGTCATAGTTGGGAGGACTCGGCAGATAGGAGGGAGGCAGATGGCTGGCGTTGGAGGTCGGGACGTCTTGCCGGAGGGGAAAGAAGGATTGGGGAATCCTTTGGGATTCGGTTAGGGAGAGGAGGGTGAGGAGGCAAATGAGGTGATCCTGAAACGGGTAAACCCAAATTAAAAATTAAGAATTATATTATGGTGAAGAATAATACATTAGGTACTGTGGGTAGTGTAAGCAATCACCCTAGACCTGATACAGAGAGACTTATTCAATTGTCCAGGAAGACCTATACACCACTCACGGTCATTGATCTTTGGCAAAACCCTATAGCCACTGCCATCTACCAACTGTATTGCCGGGATGATGTGAGAAAGGAAAGGAGACTGCTACAACAATAACAACAACAACAACAACAACCACCTGATATAGAGGCTGGCGAAAAACGCCGACCCCGTCTGAACACGGGAAAAGATAAAGAAGAAGAACTGTGGGTAGCTGGATAGGGTAGAAAATTTTCTGAAATCTCTAGTTCGGATTCATTTAAAAATGATGGTATTCCGGTGTAGGTACAGTGAAAGAAAAAGAAGAAAGCAATATAAAAAGCTAGGTATATTTCAGGACTCACTACCTAGGTATTCTTTAATTTTTCTCAAAAATATATTGAAAAAAAAACTAATGAAAAATCTACTGATAAAAAAAAAAAATATCCAAACCCAAATATTATCTCGAGAGATAAAAACAAACACTATGTACTGGACACTTCTTACCTTCATGGTTTAAATCAGGTCGCACAATACCAAGTGAAAAACCAAGAGGAAAAACTATGCCCGAGATTGAGATTTTTCCAAACATACTCTCCATCAGTGCCGAAGCTACAGGTGGGAAACAGGGGCTGGTCCCTGTTTCTTTAATTCAGTCATCTACCAACCTCAGGATAGAACAGTTGCGCTTACTTGGGTGATGGTTCAAAGTTAAAAAGCTGGGAAAATGGTCAGTGCCGAAGCTACAGGTGGGAAACAGGGGCTGGTCCCTTTTTCTTAATTCAGTCATCTACCAACCTCAGGATAGAACAGTTGCGCTTACTTGGGTGATGGTTCAAAGTTAAAAAGCTGGGAAAATGAGGGATTCCGGTGGAACTTTTCTTTTTCTTCCACGACTTCTAGATCCCGAGATAAATCGATTTAAAAAATACCGGTAAATCTTGAACTCTGACGGCACGGCATACGCTCCCGTAGGCGATGACGTCACATCAAATGTCCCAAGCAAAGGTCCCTCGCAGGCAACACATTAATCTGTCTGTGCGCATGCATTTCTGCGCAATTCATGTTTTGTGCGCATACTTTTCTGCGCATCCGCATCTCCTGAAGTCTGACGTCAGAGTTCAGGATTCTGACCGAAAATAAAAATTGAATTTTCGACCTTTTACAGTTATTTTTTCGGAGTTTTGACCTCAGATTATTTGTATGGGATAAAATCCGCCCCGGGGAATCGACCGCGCAACCCAGCGCTTTCAGGCTTTCGGGTGCTCTTGTGTTTTAAAATCTTCTTATTGGGCCCCAGTCCCGCAGATTTCCACACGCCACTGGTTTCTCAGTTCCCTACAGACGGGTGACTGGGACCTTATCCTTCTGATACGTCGCAAAGGTCCCTCGCAGGCAACACATTAATCTGTTTGTGCGCATGCATTTCTGCGCAATTCATGTTTTGTGCGCATACTTTTCTGCGCATCTCCTGAAGTCTGACGTCAGAGTTTAGGACTCTGACCGAAAATAAAAATTGAATTTTCGACCTTTTACAGTTATTTTTTCGGAGTTTTGACCTCAGATTATTTGTATGGGATAAAATCCGCCCCGGGGAATCGACCGCGCAACCCAGCGCTTTCAGGCTTTCGGGTGCTCTTGTGTACCCCAGGCGGGAATTGAACCCGCGGCCTAGCGCTTACATTAGAAAAGGAGAAAAAGAAAAACTCAAGGGCTATGTATTGTGATGTTATCGAGCCGTTACTTCAATAGTTACTAACAGCATCAGAATGTGGAATTATAATATCGAGGAAAAAATAAGTCAGGTAGCCGAGTTTTGGCCGCAAGCATTTAACGGGTTAACAGAAAGCAAACTAATTATTCTGGGACGCCAGTCATTAACCCGAAATCCTGGGGATTTTATGCAATCCATCTGACCTAAAATCTACCTTACCTACCTATCTTCAAGTTATTAACTTAATAATTTACATACCTATTTACCTAACCTAGTTTACTTTGTACCCTAATAACATGGGAGAATTCCTAAGGACACTATAAGATTTTACCTGCGGCGTTATTCAATAAATTAGCGCAGACTATTAGATCTCTTTCTAGGTAAAATTACTTTTCTAGTGAGAACTGGTGGAACCTTATCCGTTCAGGATAAAATCCGCCCCGGGCGGTATTTGAATCCGGGACCTAGCGCTTACAAGGCAGACGCACTACCAACCAGGCGAACTAGGCTGACTAACTGATGGCTATACCTCATTTAATTTTATTTCGATTGAACTCAGCGAACTTCTATTATTGGAGTGTGGATCAAGTGGACCCAACAATTTTCTCGGACACTGGTCAAATGGTAGAATATTATCATTTGAATAGCCATCATCAGGTTGAACCAATGGAGTTATAGAGAGCTATTTTTACCTGTCCGATGTAAATAGACATAGGTATTTATTTATTCTTATAGGTATGTATTTATTGTTAGGTATATATATTCCAAGTAAAATTATATATTTAGTTAAGTATGTATATTCTGAGCGTATTTATTCTACGTTATCTAACATGGCGTGCTTACTTTGAACAGTTTGGATCAGTTTGTTTGAGTCCATCGTTAACGAAGCAACACCAGAGAGATTCGGAGAGTCCAAACCGTTTGTAATTTTCATTTCGTTTACCGAGCAGTATTTTCGTTTAGTTTTTAGGCATTTTCTTAGATTTCCTTTGTTTAATTTTTTTTTTTCTTTTTATATTTTGTTTGATTATAATTTTTCTTCCCCTGTGTTACAAAAAGTATTTAAACAGAACTCTCAGTTCAAAATGAGTCAAAACGCCCCAAAAGAGACGGCGGAAGATAAACGATGCAATCTATCGGCCGTCCTGTACAATACCAATGATTTGCGAATGGTAAGTGTTTTATGGGTCCATGGGGGGCTGAGTCAATCTCTTTTATTAACTAGCTCCTACCGTTCACGAGATATTTTGTTTACAGACAGACACACACACGGGCCAATGGCTGAAACTTTGTATTTAGGCTCTAGGGACCTCAAAACGTGTTTTGACACTAAAAACTGACCATCGAAAATTTGACCCGATTACATTACTTTCCTTCCTATAGGATAAGGAAAGTAAAAAGAGATTGAGAGAGAGAGCAATATTTATTTCTCAATGCTCATATAAAGTGAAATGTAAGTAATACTGGGTGCGCCAGAAATAGTCGCCCTACATCGCGTTTCTGGTGACCCTGGCTCGCGTCAGTAGGTAGGTACTTAGTTCATAAAATTTCTCTAGCCATCCAAAGGGGCAATTGCTCGAGCATCATAAGGACTTTGCCCTATGGAAAGATGTTAGACGAAGTATTTTATTTATAAAAATAAACCTATTATGATAGGTATTACCTATTTATTAAATGATTTAAATGTCAAAGTCAGCCTAGTTAGCTTGGAAGGTAGCGCGCCTGCCTTGTAAGCGCTAGGTCGCGGGATCGAGGCCCATCCGGGATAAACTTTATTTTTAAAGATAAAGAGCTAAAAAGAAAGAACCTTAAGCTGTGTCCGCACATAGTCGACGCCGACTGAAACCGTCCATGACCTAGTTGAATGCCATCACATTGCCAGCCTAGTTAGCTCGGAGGGTAGTGCGTCTGCCTTGTAAGCGCTAGGTCGCGGGTTCGATTCCCACCCGGGGCGAACTTTATCCTAGACAGATAAGGCTCGTTCTCGGAACGGCTGGCTTTCTCCAATTCTGTCTTGCTTCTCTCTTCGCTTTCGGAACGATGAGACCAGTAGGTACAGTTCCCTCTGTCAAAGCTCTTAAAAAAAAAAAAGTCCGACGCAATGACGGCGTAGGTAGGTATCTAGACTGGCAAGGGAAATGTTTAAAAATAAAAACAAGAATTGTTTTTCTGCTATCTTGTTTTTCTGCTAAGAGATTGACGCGGACTATAATATATTGAGTATAATGTATAAATAATGAGCTGTCTAGATCTTCAGATCTCCACATAGGTATAGGTACCAGTTAGGTAGGAAGGTACGCACTAAATAAATAAATAAAAAAAAAATCATCAAAGGTAGGTACATATTTTTATGTACTTAACCTTTGCATTCATATTCACTGGAGTGTCTCAAAATACGGAATTGGTTTGGGCTAATTATCAACCCAAAATACAGGGTGTCTAGAATTTGATACTTAAAAAAAAAGAGGTTTGACAGAGGGAACTGTAACTGCTATGGTCTTATCGTCCCGAAATCGAATAGAGAAGGAAGACAGGATAGGTAGCCAGCTGTTCTGAGAACGAACCTTATCTGAACCCGCGGCCTAGCGCTTACAGGGGAGACGCGTTACCAACCAAGCTGACTAACCAGGCTCACCTGTCATAAAACTCACCCTATAAAACAAAGACCAAAGTTGTTTGAAAGCAAAAAATTAGTAGGTACACCCTTTTTACGAGTTTGAAGCGAAATCAGTTTTTTTTTTTTTTTTTTTTTTTTTTTTAGAGGTTTGACAGAGGGGAATTGTAACTGCTCCGTCCACTGCCTCGACAACATAGATTCACCTCGTCGATCGACGTCGTCGACTATGTGGTATTGGTATGTGCAGACAGTGGACGCAGCTAAGGTTCGTTCTCGGAACGGCTCCCTTTCTCTTCGATTTCTGTTCTTACAGTTCCATCTTAAAGAGTACAGACTGTTTCTAGAAATGCTGAGTGGCCTAATCTACAACAAATACAATAATACCTAGAGATATCGGTACCTATGTAGGTATTTCTATAAAAAATAATATGGATTTACACAAAAATATAACGTCTTAGGAGAGGCCCCACGAAGGACAAGAGATTGTTAAAGTGGGAAAATTTAAAAAAAAATAAAAATAAATACCTATTATATTGTAGTACCTATCAATAAGCTGAAATCAAGTAATTGCAATGCAATTATTGCGTCCATTTTTTCCTCATTTTCCTCGCATCTCGGTCACAATTTGTTGACTAAATCTAGATGCTGTCATGTCTACGAATTGGCAAGTCTGTTTCTATCTCTAAATGCGCAGTTAAGATTCATTAGGTCTCAAGCTCTCAAGTCAGTAATTAACAGATTTTAAGTCTTAGATCCGTAATTATTAGGAGATTTTGTGTGAGGCATTGTCGTCACCTATAGTCACGACTTCCTCATATAACGAATGTTATTTACGCTCATCTCATTCAGAGTTGGATTAACATCACTCCTAACTTGTTGGATTAACCTTCATAACTATACCTGATCTACCTAGTTAATTGGTGAACTATTAGAAATCACTCGGAAAAAGACCCTGACCCTCTATGAAGCTCCGAAATAAACGAAAAAGATTTTTTATATATGCAACATCCGTGCCCGAATGAGTGGGTATCACATAAGTCTGTCTGATTCGATCCTTAAAAGTGGTGTCTATAAAGTTCTAGACACCCTGTAATCCACTAAGGAAGACTTATGAAATCAACTAGAGACTTCCAATGAACTAGAAAAGTCTAGTTGATAGTGAATAATCGAGTTGATAATGCAAGGTATAGTGCCCCAGCCAAGCTCTCGACCTTTGATAGAGGTACGGACGCACAACATAAAAAAATCTGGTGTGAACATCACACGACTTTCCTTATCCTATTGAATGGTGCTTATTTGGGTGTTCTGTTGTAACATTTACAAATCTGGTGTGAGCATCACACGACTTTCCTTATCCTATTGAATGGTGCTTATTTGGGTGTTCTGTTGTAACATTTACAATATCTCTAACCGTTTTGTCAGTATAGCTCAAAACCGCCAAAAAAACGGTCGAAAACCGCCAAAAATCGGTCAAAATACCGCCAACCGCAGCACCTATCTTAACCAAAAGTTTCGTGTCGCATCCTTGTCACATTTGACAGCTACATGCCAAATTTCAAGTCTCTAGCTCTTACCGTTCTCGAGATAATATTTTGTTTACAGACAGACAGAAGGACAGACAGACACACGGACCAATGGCTGAAACTTTGTATTTCGGCTCTAATAGGGACCTCAAAACGTGTTTTGGCACTAAAAACTGACCATCGAAAATTTGACCCGATTACATTACTTTTCTTCCTATAGGATAAGGAAAGTAAAAACATCAACACACGAGTCACACGACCAGGAATATTATTTTTAGACTTCATATTACTATAATAGGTTCAATCCGGCCTCACGTGAACAGACCTCTATTCCTCGTTTAGACTTACACTCGTATTTATGAACAAGAATTCTTAGATCAGTCTCAAGTCAAAATTGACCAATCAAATGCCTTGAGACTATGCTTAGCACGAACTTAAGAGCCAGCATTTTGTTTATAAATATGGGTGTAATACTCTTGTTTAGACCTTTTTACATTCCATTCATTACCTACAGTAAGTACTGGGACCTGGAGACCGACATTCAGACCGACGTTCAGAAGCAAAGAAGGAGCTGGCTGACTAAAACCGGCCCTCTGGCCTCCTCTGAGACAGCAGAATTTCACAACCTTGCGAGCAGCCTTGGTTTAGTTCAGGTATTAGCGTCATAGCCCATGTGTAGCTTAGGAAAATGACGGTGGTATTAGAGCAGTGGTTCTCAAACTTTTTTGCATGGCGCCCCCTTTGGGCATATTCTCATTTTTTCACCCCCCATTCAGAACTGGAGGTTTATGGTTCGAATCCCTCATAAGGTGAAACAGCAGTGATAATAAGCAGGGTAGACTAATTTCTGACAAGAATTATCAAGCAGTTAGCGCAGAAGGAATTTCAGAACTGGAGGTTCATGGTTCGAATCCCTCAGAAGGTGAAACAGCAGTGATAATAAGCAGGGTAGACTAATTTCTGACAAGAATTAATCAATCTTACCATAATTAAAATACCTTGAAATAACAAAACGGAAAATTGAAACTTTGAGAATATTTTTCTAGGTGTTTGATATACATATGATTACGCTGGACGTATCTCAATATACTAGAGTTGGAGACTAAGTGCCTGGTAGGTAATTTTG
>NW_007377775.1:30281-35657 GCF_000475195.1 Diaphorina citri
CTGAGAATATTTTTCTAGGCGTTTGATATACATATGATTACGCTGGACGTATCTCAATATACTAGAGTTGGAGACTAAGTGCCTGGTAGGTAATTTTGGTATAAATTTGATTTTTTTATAGGAAAAGCTCGCCCCCCCCCCTGATTTGTCTCCACGCCCCCCAGTTTGAGAACCTCTGCTCTAGATATACATACTCCTATTTTAATATACATACATAGTTACGAAGATTTAAAGTAGATTGAAATAAACATAGCAAGGTCGACTCATACCCACTTGTGTTTTAGACTTGAGGAGCAGAGAGAATCGTGCAGAAATGTATACGCACAAACACATTAAGGTGTTGCCTGCAAGGGAGCTTTGCTTGGGACATTTGATGTGACATCTTTGCCTACGGGAGCGTATGCCGTGACATCAAAGTTCACAATTTACCGGTATTTTTTAAATTGATTTATCTCAGGATCTAGAAGTCGTAGAAGAAAAAGAAAAATTCTGTTGGTCCTCATTTTTCCTGCTCTATGACTTTAAAACATCACCCAAGTAAGTGCAACTGATCTATTCGTAGATTCTAAGATATTTCTTTAGTAAGAAGTTTGTTCAAGAGTTTTTGGTTAACAGAAACTAGTGAAACTACCTGGTAGCATTTTTTTTACATGGTTTATTTCTGTTCAAACCAAAGCTGACCAGATGATCATTTTTATAATAAAAAAAGGCCTAAATATAGAAAAGAAGAGCATTTTAAATATCCCATAACTGTTCTTTGCATTGTCTAACATAATTTTATTGTATTCTTTAAAATAATTCAAAATAAAAGGTTCTCATATCTTTTAGCAGAGGAGCTAAGGTTTAATGTCAAAGTGTGATGCTGAGTGCATAATTATGTGCATTAGCATCAGACCATGTTCCTCTCTAGTTCCCCATTATTAACATATTTCATTTGTTTTTCAAACTCCCTTGTGAAGTTGTAAGAATTGCATGGGTAGATGATCATGCAATCGCCCCTCAAAGATGAAACAGTCCTAAATAGCTAGAAAAATATCAAAAAGATTACCTTCAACGTCCAATCGAAGTCGACAACATTGTATGCATGACTTTCACAGGAGTCCATGATAGTTCAGAAACAATCGTTTAGTTCCATTTGCTTTTGAAGCACTCTTGAATCAAAGGATCAATGTCACAAATGTTAAAGTTTCTTGGCGTCTTGGCAATAGAGAGCACTTGTAATTTACATGCAAATCATTCACCTAGGAAGGTATTTTGATTATTTTTGTCCAATTTTTGACTTGTATTTCCTCTGCTTCTCTCAAATTTCTAGAATTTTTTAAAAATATGCAATGCTTCTTTTAGAAAAGTCGGGGGAAAAAACACAAAATTTTCTCAATTTTTTAAATCGCGAGTTGTACACTTTTCGGCGTCGGAAATCGACTGCAGCGCTCTCTGCGCATTCTGCAAAAAAAAAACGATTTTAGGCTGTGGTCACACGTAAATCTTTCATACTTCAGTCAGATGCAACTCTAGCCCTCTGCCACTTGTTTCAGCAAAAATAGGTAGATAGGTACTAGGTAGTATCAATTTTTTATGAAAAATTTGTGTTTTCAGAAGAATTTTAGCACTTATCCGATTGCCATCCAGAATTTTGGACGTCACATTCCGAACATTCTTTACAAGGTCACAACGATTGGCTTCACTTTTGTGACTCACATCAATCCACAACAATCTAACCTCCTAGTGCGGAATGGGAGGTTTTTTGTTTATTTTTTGGAGTTGCAAAAAAAAAATCGTGATTTCTCGATTTTCTGTTTTTTGTTCTGTTTCTTTTCTTTTCTGTACATCTTTTTATTCTATTTCTTGGCGTCTTGGCAATAGAGAGCACTTGTAATTTACATGCAAATCATTCACCTAGGAAGATATTTTGATTATTTGTCCAATTTTTGACTTGTATTTCCTCTGCTTCTCTCAAATTGGTCAAATTTCTAGAATTTTTAAAAAATATGCAATGCTTCTTTTAGAAAAGTCGGGGGAAAAACATAAAACACAAAATTTTCTCAATTTTTTAAATCGCGAGTTGTACACTTTTCGGCGTCGGAAATCGACTGCAGCGCTCTCTGCGCATTCTGTGAGCTAAGGTTTAATGTCAAAGTGAGATGCTGAGTGCATAATTATGTGCATTAGCATCAGACCATGTTCCTCTCTAGTGCCCCATGATTATTAACATATTTCGTTTGTTTTTCAAACTCCCTCGTGAAGTTGTAAGAATTGCATGGGTAGATGATCATGGAATCGCCCCTCAAAGATGAAACAGTCCTAAATAGCTAGAAAAATATCAAAGAGATTACCTTCAACGTCCAATCGAAGTCGACAACATTGTATGCATGACTTTCACAGGAGTCCATGATAGTTCAGAAACAATCGTTTAGGTGTCTTTGACTTGACGTCCCCGTTTGTTTTTATCGTCGGTTTGTCCGCGGGATCTTCACTTTCCATCTCGTCATGGGTTCGCTTTACGCCTCCAAGAGATACAGGGGATTTCTTCAGTTTCCCGTTCATGTTCATTTTGCCGTCCGCTTTGGGTTTCCCGCCCGAGGGAGTTTTATCAAAGAACACTTTTTTTATTCTTTTTACATTTTTTAATCGTATGGTGAATTCCATTTTATTCTTCTCATCAAATCGTTATTGATCTTTTTTATCTGGGAAAAATAGACTAAGGATTGTGACCAGAGTGAAATATGTTCTGAACGCTCGAACTTCTTTGGACCTTTTACACCTAACAGAAATGGTTTCTCTTCTGCTGAGATAACACCCAATGGGTAGGCAAAATGTGGAATGATAAGCGAGATTAGGACCAAGGAATAATAATTGCACATCCCTACAATGGCTAAGGACTATGATCATTTATTTAAACTACTCATCATTGGAGACAGTGGTAAGTTATGGCATTGATGATACGACAAAGCATTAGCTCACAAGCTGTTTGATGACAAAGTACTAATTTAATATGAAATCACTGAAGCATAACTAATCAACAGATCAATTATGATATAGCAAAGTCTACAGCTAATTATAGTGGTTGTTATCTTCCAATCAAGCTCAGAGACTGTTCAGACTTAGTCTCCGAGTATTTTCTGTGAGAGTTTAAACTCGGCCATCAATAAATTAGGTAACTGTAGGTACAGCCTTTGTTAATTTAGGTTGTTTGTTCTTTTAAAAGTTTTGTTGTTTTGATTGGTAGTGTCTGCCTTGAAAATACTAGGCCATGAGTTTAAAAAAGGTACATGCCAACTTTACGTCTAGTAAACCACAACATTGGAACTTATCAATTAAAATTCCGTTTCTTTCCAGGGGTTGGCAAGAGTTCGCTGCTCATTCGTTTCTCACATATAACATAGGTCACTGTCAACATGTCAAAGCTTGGAATGTAGACTTACAAGTTAGATTAAGAAGTAAAGAAACGAAAGAAGCAAGTTTCAAGTTCTCGAAGACAAAATAAATAAAGATTTCTAGAACCTTCTACTGGTCTCTTGCTTACTCCAAAGTAAACATGATAGACGAGATAGTATTCGAGTAGGTAGATACCTATTAGGGTTTGAAATGTAAATTTACATTGATGTTTTGAAATAAAATTGAAGATTTTTTTTTTACGTTGAAAAAAAGTTAAAAAAAATTGTGCTCTGAAAATAAAAAGTGAAATTAGAGTAATAATTTTATTAGTCCTGAGCCGAATTAGGTATAGACCTTTTTTGAAAAAAAAAAAAAATGTGATACGAATCCTTTTCACTGAGACGAATCTTCCAAACAAAATATTCCAATCAAGGGGCGGGATTAATGAACTAATACCCAAGGTTGAAGCAGCGTGAGACGACATGCTTTTCCATCCAACTCCTTTTAACAAACCCGATTTCTGATATGTTCACAGGAACAAAAGCCCATCGAGGACCCTGACGACCATGAGGTACTTCTGGAAATGCACTGCGTGGGAATTTGCGGGTCCGACGTCCACTACCTGACGCACGGACAGATCGGAGACTTCCGACTCTCGGACCCTATGATTGTCGGACACGAAGCGAGTGGTATCGTGTCCAAAGTGGGCGCCAAAGTCAAACATCTGAAAGTCGGTAAGTACACGAGACGAGACAAACGCTCCGTCTGACTCGTTTCGTGATTTTTCCTCGAGACGAGACAAAATCCGAGGGAATTTCTCGTCAGACCGCGTAAAAATGTGGCGTTCTTTGGGTTTTAGCCCCTATCAAACAAAGTAAGGATTGAATTGAACAGACTGTACGTAAAAGGTACTGTATTCAATTAATTCTTCGTCAGCCTAGTTAGCTTATTGGAGGGCAACACGTCTGCCTTGTAAACGCCAGGTCACGGGTTCTTCCCGTCCTGATCGCATATTATCCTAACAGATAACCAGACTAGGTTCGTTCCGGAATTCCGGAATGTCTGCCTTTCTCCTATCCTGAGAAGGAGGTTCTCTCTTCGCTTTCGGGTCATGCTTTTCCATTCAACCCCTTTTAACTAACAAACCCGATTTCTGATATGTTCACAGGAACAAAAGCCCATCGAGGATCCAGACGACCATGAGGTACTTCTGGAAATGCACTGCGTCGGAATTTGCGGGTCCGACGTCCACTACCTGACGCACGGACAGATCGGAGACTTCCGACTCTCGGACCCTATGATTGTCGGACACGAAGCGAGTGGTATCGTGTCCAAAGTGGGCGCCAAAGTCAAACACCTGAAAGTCGGTAAGTACACGAGACGAGACAAAAGCTCCGTCTGACTCGTTTCGTGATTTTTCCTCGAGACGAGACAAAGTCCGAGGGAATTTCTCGTCAGACCGCGTAAAAATATGGCGTTCTTTGGGTTTTAGCCCCTATCAAACAAAGTAAGGATTGAATTGAACAGACTGTACGTAAAAGGTACTGTAAAAGGTATTCAATTAATTCTTCGTCAGCCTAATTAGCTTGGAGGGCAACACGTCTGCCTTGTAAACGCTAGGTCACGGGTCGATTCCCGCCCTAATCGCATATTATCCTGACAGATAACCAGACTAGGTTCGTTCCGGAATTCCGGAATGTCTGCCTTTCTCCTATCCTGAGAAGGAGGTTCTCTCTTCGCTTTCGGGACGATAAGACCTTTAGCAGTTCCCTTTATCAAACCTCTTCAATAATAAGTAAATAAATAGAAATCATCATCATCATTATTAGCCCGTTCAATCCCTATTCGGAGCAAGGGCCTCTCAATGGCCATTGTCTCCTGTCTTGTGCGGCATATGCGACATATTTCTTGTGCCTTCTTAACATTAGTGGTTGGGTGGAAGAGCTCCGTTAGGAGAATCCTGCCACTATAAATAAAGCGTAAAAAAAAAAAAAAAAAAAA
>NW_007377775.1:37500-59610 GCF_000475195.1 Diaphorina citri
TGTTGTTGTTGTTGTAGCGGCTTTAGCTTTCGCCGAATGGCGATAGCAGAATAAAGAAAAGATATCTTCTTGTATCTGCTATACTCCGGGGTGATGGTCTCTAGCTCTAGCCATGTTGAATTGGCTGGCTCGTCCTGAACCGCAGTCAACCATCGTGAGGACTTGTGCTTGGTATTTACAAGCAGAGAGAACCTTTTGAGGAACTGCCAGCTTGCTAGGCTGGTTAGGGTTAGCTGTTCTCCTCCCTGTTTATAGTCCCACAGCCAGACGCTAGAACCCTTTGAGGAACTGCCAGCTTGCTAGGCTGGTTAGGGTTAGCTGTTCTCCTCCCTGTTTATAGTCCCACAGCCAGACGCTAGTCTTCTCTCTATTTAACGTTTATCTGTTCCACAGGCTACCAGGAGTCTGTCTAGTTATAACACAGACCACATGCGTCTGTTCCTATCTATTTCACTAATATCTGTTTTCTATCTGTTTCACAGGCTACCAGACCTGGAGGCTGTCTCGTGATCGTAGGAGCAGGTTCTCAGGATGTCAAGATACCTCTGGTGCTGACAATGACTAAGGAGATTGATATCAGGGGCGTCTTCCGATATGCCAACGATTATCCGATCGCCCTGGCCATGGTCGCCTCAGGCAAGGTAACTATTATTCCAGGGCCGTATTTAGAGGGCCCGAGGGCCCCTCGTCCCCCATCGAGGGACCTCTAAATTATTTCCTACTTATTATTGCTGCCATATACTATCAGGTCTATCAGGTACACCTGTTAAGGTCGGGTTTTGGATTTTCACGTCCAACCAAGTACCTAAATGAAATAAAATTTTACTTAAAAGTTGAAGGGAAGTGGGGGAAAAGTCAAGATGAAAATGTCGAAAAACCATGAAACTTTTTTTTTTAGGTTTCAATAGAGGGAGCTGTAACCACTAAGGTCTTATCGTCCCGAAATCGAAGAGATAAGGAAGACAGGATAGGAGAAAGCCAGCCGTTCCGAGAACGAACGTTATCCGTTCAGGATAAAATCCGCCCGGGGCGGGAATCGAACCCGCGGTGCGCTTACAACGCAGACGCTTTATTCTATTTACTTTACCTACTTTATTCTATTCTATACTATTCTATTCATCAGGTTGACGTAAAGAAGCTCATCACCCACAACTACCTTCTGGAGGACACCCTACACGCGTTCGAGACGGCTAAGACCGGCGCTGGTAATGCCATCAAAGTTATGATCCACTGTAAGGAAGGTCTCGACCTGAAGAACAACAGTAAACTTGACCATCAACAACATGGGCAGCCGCTGCAACACGGCTAAGCGAGGCTTGAGGCTGTGCAGGGCTAGGTTAGGCTAGGCTTGAAAAATATAAACGGAAAAATCGATTTTAAAATCCAAAGTTAAAGTTCGAAAAGTTGAAGAAAAAATGGCGAGGTAGAAAAATTGAAGAAAAAATTCGAAAAATTGAAAAATAATAATAATATTATTTCAACTAATTGGGACCGAGGGTAGTTGAAATATTCGTAAGTTGAGATAATTGAAATTGAATTGAAAAACAATTGAAAAAGGGGCAAAATTTTAGATACAAAAGAACAAAATGGTAAATAAATACCCTATTAACCCTATTTTGAACAGATTTTGGGATTGAAATAATGGAGGTCCTACTGTACATACATTTACTTCCGGCCAAAACCACAATTTGAGAGAGAAAAAGAGGTTTGATAGAGGGAACTGTAACTGCTAAAGTCTTATAGTCCCGAAAGAGAAGAGAGAAGAAAGACAGGATAGGAGGAAAGCCAGCCATTCCGAGAACGAACCTTATGCGTTCAGGATAAAATCCGCCCCGGACGGGAATCGCACCCGCGGCCTAGCGCTTACAAGGCAGACGCACTACCAACCAAGCTGACTACTCTAGCCGATTTGAGTTTGAACTCGGTTCAAGACGAACTCTCGTAAGAAGCGATCTGATTGGCCATTTTTTTTTAAATCAACCAATCAGATTGCAAGAGTGGTTAGTAGCACTATTTTGCTACAGTTTTAGACGAGGAGGATTCAGCTCAAAGTTTATTGAGCTCGAGATGAAATTGTTCTAAGGAATAAAACAAAAAAAAAAAAAAAAAAAAAACCATCCTATCCTAAAAATAGAATTGGTATATTTTATCAGCTTTCAGATAAACAATAACTTTCTACAACTGTCCATTAAGGTGGGTTTACACGCTCAAGCCATTTGCACAAACTGGCTTGCGCAAGCCGGCTTGTTCGGTTTGCACAAAACTGTGAGAGGAACCTAGAAGAACGGTTTTAGGGCAATCCCACTTGAAACTTAACAATAACAAAGTCGTGTCAGTATGTACAAAGCAAGCAGGTTATTTACACAGTTTTGAAGCCCGCTCCCACTTGTTACAAAAAAAAAAAAAATCGTGTCGTGTGTAGTGAGAACACTCTTATTTAAATTACATTGCCTACAGGACATTCGGAAAAAAATCGGACGAAACTCACAAGTGGGAACGGCCATTGTCTGTTCGTAAAAATTCAAATGAAAAAATAGATCATTTCTCTACAAAATAAACAATTTAGATAAATAATTGATTTGAAAAAACATTAACATGATAGAAATCCAGTAGAAAATAAAAACGACACCTGATACTAAGGGATAGTACGACACAGACCACGCGAGTCTAATGTAGCAATTCATTCATTGCTACGAAATAAAAACGGCGCCATTTTTTTTTTTTTTTTTTTTCTCTTTCCTTTTTAAAATAAATATTATGTTTCTCAGGTGATAGAGTAGCAATTGAGCCGGGAGTACCATGCAGAACCTGCACCTACTGCAAGGAAGGCCGCTACAACCTGTGCCGTCAGATCTTCTTCTGCGCTACGCCACCTGACCATGGTAACCTCAGCCGATACTATAGACACGCCGCCGATTTCTGCCACAAGTAAGTTGACTGAGTAACATTGGCTACATTGAGCTGCGCCCACACATAGTCGACGCTGTCCATCGACGTCGACTGAACTGTCCACACTGCCTCGACAACAGTGCGACAACCCATCTTTTAGTGCAACTGCACTAAAAAATGGGTTAAGCTTTTACGAATCTACGAATCCCTCTATAAAAGCTCTTCAAACAAAAAATCGCTGTACCTATGTCTTCAGGTCTTCTTGAATAAACCCCTCAATTATACAATATTTCCCCCTGTCTTCCCCTCAGGTTGCCAGACCACGTGTCCCTGGAGGAGGGGGCCCTTCTGGAGCCCCTATCAGTCGGAGTCCACGCCTGTCGCAGGGCCGGCGTCACCCTAGGTAGTAAGGTCCTGATTACAGGGGCGGGCCCAATTGGGCTGGTCACCCTACTCACAGCCAGGGCTCTGGGTGCTTCACGCGTCGTTATTACAGGTAAGAGATGAAAATTTAATTAATAAAAACACCTGGTTAGCTCGGTTAGTAGCGCGTCTGCCTTGTAAGCGATAGGTCGCGGGTTCGATTCCCGCCCCGGGCGGATTTTATTCTGAACGGTTGATGTTCATTCTCGGAAGGGCTGGCTTTCTCCTATCCTGTCCTCCTTCTCTCTTCGATTTTGGGACGATAAGACCTTAGCAGTTACAGCTTCTCCTGTCAAACCTCTTGAAAAAAAAAACATTGTCAAACACTATAACCATACGTTTCTTCTCGTCGACCTGAAACCTCACATTGTTCGACCTCATTGTTTGACCTCACATTGTTCGACTAATGACTATTATTCCAGATATTCTGGAGCACAAACTGAAAACGGCAAAGGAGATGGGAGCGGACGCCACCGTGTTGATCGATAGAAATCATAGTCTGGAAGAGATTAGCACCCATATTATTGAACTCCTGCAGGGGGAGCAACCGGATAAGACGATCGACTGCTCTGGAATTGAGTCCACCATCAAACTGGGAATGTTGGTAAGTTGTTGTTGTAGCGCAGTGGCGTAGCGTGGTCTAAATTCAAGTGTAGGGCGTGTTGGGCTCATGCACAGGTCTACCAAGTCCCATCACAGTACATGCCATGCCATTAATATTTATGGGCATTAGAGTGAACTTTTGAATTGTATGGCCGCCATACACGCCATACATACACGCTACGTCACAATGTAGCGGCTTTAGCTTTCGCCGAATGGCGATAGCAGAATAAAGAAAAGATGTCTTTCTGTATCTGCTATACACCGGGGTGATGGTCTGATAGTAAAGTAGAACCTCGATTATTCAACTCCAAAATCCATAGTTTTTTTTCTATCTTTTAAAAGATATCCTACCCCCGGTCCCAATTACTTGAAATAATCGAGGTTCTACTGTAGGTACATCGTACAATGGTCAAGTTTATCTAATTCCAAGTTAAAAAAAAAAAAAAAAAATCGAAATAATTTTTCTTCCAACTTTCTATGAAAACTACTCAAAGAATTTTAAAAAAAAGGAATTTTTAATCGTGTTAAGCATACTTCAATGCTTGTCACAAATATCGCTGCCTGATTATTACACCTAGATAAATTTTATGACTTGACTGGGACTCAAACCACCAACCTCTAGATCCAAAGTTGAACGCGTTAACAACTGCACCACTGAGGTTGGTTATGAAAACTATTATATTATAAATTACATTGCATTTTTAACAACCAATCAAGAGGAAGAAGAACCATCTCCTCAGAGGTTAAATTTAGCCAAGGATATGTTTTTAATTGTAAATAAATTATCAAAAATAAACAAATCATTTGATATACGCTTAGCGTGTAAATAAATAGGTACCTAATAATAATAATAATAAAAAAAATGTTCAAATATCAAATAAATTACCTACCTACTATATATATATATAAAAAAAAATCAATGATTCTAACCTGAGTAACTCCTGAGTCAGACCCCACGTGAGGAACTTCAGACTTGTCTTCAGTCGGGACAGGCCGGACAGCACCAGCCAGTTAGTGGTTGACGACTGAGTGATATAGGTGGGGAAGATAAGGAGGTGCTCAATATGACTCAGTCTTCCAAACACCTCATCGAATCCTTTTTTCGTGTCTATGTTTATTAGTTCAAGTGTTCTGAGGCGAGGTAGCGTTGCTATGGTTTCCACAAACTTATTGGCCATGTTGCCTTGCACCATTTCCAGCCGAAGTCTCACGAGTGACGTCAGAGGTGCGAGTGAAGCCTCGGGAAACCTTTCGTCCAGCTTCGTGCAGTCGCCGAGTTCTAACGAAGCCAGCGGCGGGAAGTCCTTGAATAATAGTAATAATAGGAATAAGTTTATTCATTACAATTCACAATAGAGCAGTTGCACTTACTTGGGTGAGGTTTCTAAGACAAAGAGCAGAAAAAAATGAGGAACTAGGAAATTTTTCTTTTTCTTCTACGACTTCTAGATCCGTCACGGCATATGAAAAATAATAAATGGGAACTTAATAAATTAAAATTTAAAATTAATTACCTTGAACACGTTGACCTGGTAGGATTTGAGATTTTTGACGCCGGTGAGGGACAGATGGCGTAGGTGTCGCATGTGCGAGAGCAATGGGATGTTCATCATGATGAGACCGTGCTCTCTCTTTGACTCGAACGAGCGGAGCTGTAGGATTTCTAGGTTGGGGAGACCTGGGGGGGGGGGGGGGAAGAAATGATCTCTTTTTTCGCACTCGGTATGTCTCGCTTGACCTGATGTGAGCTAGGCACACTTGGTGTGAACTCTCGCTTCTTGATGATCCTCCCGCTTGATGATTGCATGACTGGAGCACTGGGCATGAAGTTCAAATAGAAATCTGTCTTGTATGGCGGCAGAGGGCGGCACGGGATGTTGAACTCTTCTTGGACATAACACCAGTAGCTCCGATACATGTAGATTGTGCTGTCGAAATACTCCGGGTAGAAGCCGCCAAAGTTGGTTTCGCTGTCTAGATAGTGCAAGTTGGGGAGGAGAGGAATCACAGGATCTCTCCTAGACCGGGCGGATACTTTTCGTTTTGGACTTTCTGTCTTGGAAGTGTCAGGTTCTTGTTTTTTAACAGCTGTGAGGATTGGGTGTTTAATACTATCGGAACTTGGTTTCACCACAGAGCTTGTTTCACTTGGAACTGTACTTGCCTCCTCTTTGCTATCCAATTTTTCAACTTCCCTGTGAAGTTCTTCATTATTGCTTGTGTTCACTTTTGGTTTATCCACTTCCATTGCATTGTTCTGAGTTTCCTTTTGTCTCTCACTGAGTTCATGTGATATCTCAGCTTTGTTACTGTCTACGAGTTTGTCTGATTCAACATTATCACTCAGTTTGTCTGATTTAACATTATCAGTCTCATCTTTAGGATTTTGTATGATTTCGATGGGTACAGTAGCATCTGGTTCTGAAGCATCTCCAAGAGTTGGTATTTCAGTTTGTTCTGTTGGTACACTGCTAGATTTATCCTCATTTTGAAGTTCTTCGTCTTTATTGCTTGTGTTCACATTTGTTTTATCCACTTCCATTACATTGTCCTGAACTTCCTTTTGCGTCTCACTGAGTTCATGTGATATCTCAGCTTTGTTACCGTCTACAAGGTTATCTGATTCAACATTATCACTCAGTTTGTCTGATTTAACATTATCAGTCTCATCTTTAGGATTTTGTATGATTTCGTTGGGTACAGTAGCATCTGGTTCTGAAGCATCTCCAAGAGTTGGTATTTCAGTTTGTTCTGTTGGTACACTGCTAGATTTATCCTCATTACTAGTACCATCAATATATTTTTGCACATCCTCTATTGACTCTATTGTATCCTCATTGGTATCCTCTTTCTTTAGAACCTCTTTGCGTGTTTCTTTTACCTCTTGTGGTTCTGTTTCCAATGTTTTTTCCGAATCCACTAATTCTTCAACTTTTGTTTCTTCTTCTTTTGCATCAATATCTTTATCTACATTAGTCTCATTTACATTTTGACCTTTTGGGATTTCTTCAATTACACTTTCTTGATCTTCAGTTGTTTCTTTGGGACTCTTTTCATCACATTTGGTCTCAATGGATTGTTCATCACAAGTGTCAAGAGCAAGATTTGATCCGAGTATTTTTTCTGCGATGGTCTTGGCGAGGGCCAATGGTCTATGGTTGCTGTTGTGGCCACACAGTTAAAAATAATGTTGTGTTCTTGATTCCAGTGGGTAACAAGAACGATGATCCTCAGAAGAAAGTGGTTCTCACAGAGGATGCACAGCGGTTTGCAAATCAGATGGGTATTCAACTCTTCGAGACCAGCGCCAAGGATAATATCAATGTAGAAGAGGTAAGAAATGTCAAGAGGTTTGTCGGAATCTTTACATTCAGTACTTTCTTCTCGTTTGTCATTTCCATCTTCTACATGGTTAGGAATACTTTTGTCTACATTTTCATCACTTCCTTGTGGTTCTGTTTCGTCATGTATATTTTTATTGGGATCACTTGTTTCTATTTGTGTCAAGAGTTTTGTCAGAATCTTTACAATCAGTACTTTCTTCTCGTTTGTCATTTCCATCTTCCACATGATTAGGAATACTTTTGTCTACATTTTCATCACTTCCTTGTGGTTCTGTTTCGTCATGTATATTTTTATTGGGATCACTTGTTTCTATTTAAGTAGATACACACTAGACTTTACCACACAGGGTGCCCAAATGGAAGACTATGGACCTCTGTCTTTCGTGGCCGAATGGGTATCACTCTAAGCTTGCATGCTGTAGGTCCCGGGTTCATAGTTTTTTTGGCTCTGTGCTGGGATTTCATGGTGCACTCAGCCTCATGAGGTCAATTGAGGTGGCAGCATTTCCAGTGTAAAAAGAATATGGAAATTGATTACAAAGGAGGCACTTAGTAATGCTGTGATATTCACAGAAGTTGTGAAAAAGCTCTCTGCTTTGAGATTTGATTTGATTACCTACTTACTATTATCATCAAACGTCTTTTCATTTTATTTTTTTAATCCTATAAGCGTCTCTTTTGTCTTCTCTTCCCAGATGTTCATGGCAATCACAAACCTAGTACTGAGGTCAAAAAAGGAGCAGAAGGAGCGACAGGTCCTCAACTCAGACACTGTCAATATTAGAAAACATACCACCAAACCAGGGGGCAAGAAAAAGTGTTGTTAACCTCACAGTTCTATGTCTACGTACATTGCTGTTAATTCTACAGTGATGTTAACCTAAAAGTGCTGTTGGTCGCGTGTATAGTGCTGTTAATTAAGTTTCTATTTTTGCAACAGTTTCCCCAGATTCATTTTGTTCTGGATTGACAATGTTGTCTTCTGTTTCCATATCTACATCAGGGATATCTTTTGGTTCAGTTGATTTGGTGTTGTCAGGTAATTTGTTTATTTCACTATCGACATCCATAGATTCAACTTGAGGCTCTTCTGTGTTGAGATTTTCAGTGACGTTTGTCTCCGGAGGAGGTGGGACTTCTTCCATTATGACTTGTAATGATTTATCCTGTGAATAGGAAAGAGAATAATAATCATGTTTTGACAAGCAAACTCTGAGGTTATACTGATTATTTCACTTTACATTTGATCATCAATGTTCAAAATCAAATCACTTGGAAAAAAAAACTTTGTATTTGGATCTTAAAGTGAACCTTGAGAGGACAACTGATTTACCTACAAAGAGAACAATACATGAAGCTTGTAACATTGTCCCATGGGTTCCAGAAATGGATTCAACAGCTAGGACAACATGTATATTAGCTAGATGATAACATCAAAAATAAAAATACTTACAGTCTGCAGCTAAAAATATTTTATGATTTTGTCTTCACTTGCTCTAAAAAAAAAAAAAAACTTTGTATTTGGATCTTAAAGTGAACCTTGAGAGGACAACTGATTTACCTACAAAGAGAACAGTACATGAAGCTCGTAACATTGTCCCATAGGTTCCAGAATTGGATTCAACAGCTAGGACAACATGTACCTATATTAGCTAGATGATAACATCAAAAATAAAAATACTTACAGTCTGCAGCTAAAAATATTTTATGATTTTGTCTTCACTTGCTCTAACACAGATATCAACAATTGTACATTGGACTGATTCAGTTCTGTGGAAATGGTTTGAACTTGATCATACACATTACTTGGGTTATCTCCGGACACTAGTTGGTCTTGGGGTTTGACATGGAAAATCAAGTTTACGAGAGGTTCTTGATGATTAGCAAGTGTGCTTGTTCCAAATATCCACTGCAATGATGGAAAAAGAAAACGATTTAATGGAGCAGTTGCAAATAAGTAAAAATTATAAATAAATGGTTCATTACTATGTATAAAGTTGGGAAAAATCCAAATCCAAGGTCAAAACTTTGAAAAAAATAACTTGAAAATTCAATTTTTATTTTCCGTTCTAATGAAAGAGTTCAAATATGTGTGACATCAGACTTTACGCAGTTGTTTTTTAAAAGAAAACAATTTTTTGGAGCAGTTGCAAATAAGTAAAAATTACATATAAACAAATGGTTGATTCCTATGTATAAAGTTGGGAAAAATCCAAACCTGAGGTCAAAACTCTGAAAAAATAACTGTAAAATGTTGAAAATTCAATTATTATTTTCCGTTCTAATGAAAGAGTTCAAATATGTGTGACATCAGACTTTACGCATTTGTTTTGTTTTGTTTTTTTTTTTTTTTTTTTTTTTTTTTTTTTTTTAGGGTGTGCACAGTGTTGAACGAATGTGCTTGGTTGGGATGTGGATGGATGACCATTTGTCCAATCATATACTGCTGGCTTTTCCCTTCAGGCCTCAGACTGGGTGAGCTAATGTGAGTAGATGAGTAGCTTGCTGCCAAATGGAGGATAAACTCTTGTCATAAAAAAACACCCTAGTAGGCGTCCACAATGGAAAACTGACCTTAGAACCATGCTAATGAATAGAAGCGTCCTTAAGGGAGCAGATTCTTGACCATAACTCCATCCCTCACATAAAATCAAGATTTGATCTGAGTATTTTTTCTGCGATGGTCTTGGCGAGGGCCAATGGTCTATGGTTGCTGTTGTGGACACACAGTTAAAAATAATGCTGTGTTCTTGATTCCAGTGGGTAACAAAAATGATGATCCTCAGAAGAAAGTGGTTCTCACGGAGGATGCACAGCGGTTTGCAAATCAGATGGGTATTCAACTCTTCGAGACCAGCGCCAAGGATAATATCAATGTAGAAGAGGTAAGAATATAACTACCACAGTCCTAAATCCCTAGTAGATACACACTAGACTTTACCACACAGGGTGCCCAAATGGAAGACTATGGACCTGTCTTTCGTGGCCGAGTGGGTATCACTCTAAGCTTGCATGTTGTAGGTCCGGGGTTCAAAGTTTTTTTGGCTCTGTGCTGGGATTTCATGGTGCTCTCAGCCTCATGAGGTCAATTGAGTAGCAACCATTGGCAGCATTTCCAGTGTAAAAAGAATATGGAAATTGATTACAAAGGAGGCACTTACTTAGTAGTGCTGTGATATTCACAGAAGTTGTGAAAAAGCTCTCTGCTTTGAGATTTGATTTGATTACCTACTTATTATTATCATCATCAAACGTCTTTTCATTTTCTTATTTTTTTAATCCTATAAGCGTCTCTTTTGTCTTCTCTTCCCAGATGTTCATGGCAATCACGAACCTAGTACTGAGGTCAAAAAAGGAGCAGAAGGAGCGACAGGTCCTCAACTCAGACACGGTCAATATTAGAAAACATACCACCAAACCAGGGGGCAAGAAAAAGTGTTGTTAACCTCACAGTTCTATGTCTATGTACATTGCTGTTAATTCTACAGTGATGTTAACCTAAAAGTGCTGTTGGTCGCGTGTATAGTGCTGTTAATTAATCTTACAGTGCTGTTAATATTAGTGCTATAGATCATTATAGTGCTGTTTACATCACAGCTTCTGTTGATTCTATGATGCTGGTAATCCTACAGTGCTTTTCAAGTTACAACCCTTTAAATCTCACAGTGCTGTTAATTCCTTTTCGTGACAATATTACGTAAGCTAGACTGTAATACTCGATCTTTTCTTGCACTAACTGCAATTTTAGGGTGAAAATAGTGAGTTCTTGCAACCAAAATTAGTGTCCCGTTAAAGAGTTTAATTAACGGTATCCTTATTTTGGTTGCAAGAACTCTAATATTTCGGAAGTCACGTTTTTAATTTCCTCTGCACATTCCAAAATGGGTGACTTTGATTTCATTTGAGTCTGAGATCTAGAAGAGAACGTATGGAACATTGTTTAATCAACTATCCAGCCAAATTCTGCCTTGTAAACCTTAGGTCGCGGGTTCGATTCCCGCCCGGGCGGAAGATATTATCCTGAACGGATAAGGTTCGTTCTCGGAACGTCTGTTATCCTGTCTTACTTCTCTCTTCACCTTAGACACTTTAGGGACGATAAGACCTTAACAGTTCCCTCTATCGAACCTTTTCAAAAAAGTTACGTTCCATTCATTTTCTTTTTGATCTCAAGTTTGAGCTTTCGAAACAAACTCAATATTGTTCGTTTCCCTGTCCCCAAAAGCATTATGAAATGGATGGAGGCTTTCATGTAGCAAGGGCCAACCTTTCATAGCTTCTTTTTGAGTAAAACTTGCCTTTTTAATACGTAATCTTGAGATTTAATTCCAAAAAGTTGAATCTTCCCAATATTTTTTCAATGGAGATCAAAAACTTTGAAGCTGTTGGTTTTACTCAAAAATTCATTTTCGCGTTTAGGTTCTCCTTGAACAGAACCCTTCAATTGAGGGTTTAAAAAATTTAGCCACAGTCTGAAAGGCATCTCCTAGAAGAGGAACTATAGCAATATCAGCTGTAGTTATAAGAACCAGCGCTTCAAGACTTACATATGTACATTGTACATACAACCATGTGCAAATCGTGGATTTTACCTCCAATTATCTCGAAACGAGGTATGTGTGGCTTAGTCCCTTCTTCCTCTTGACTACACCGAGGTTGGTAACTGGAAGAAGTACACATTTCAACTCCTTTCCTTCCTCGTGGGAAATTATGCATTTATTTTGTACCGCTTCTCCAATGTCTGCATTTCTTTTCGCTCGATCCTGGGGCTACATTACTCCTGTTGTGGCCGCAACTTGAAAAAATTAAACGAGAACCCCCTACTAGTGATACATCATATTAAAGGTCTTTAAAAAACGTAGTACATTGGTACAAGTTTGAGCTCAATCTGCCAACCAGGCCCGGAATTATGGCATATTGACGTCATCGCTAAGTCCACCAATCAGAGTGCGTTTCGATAATGGCTGGCGGGAAGACTTATTTTTCAAATTTCGATTTTGATTTTCGAAAAAAAGTTTGACTGTCGATTCCCGGGACGTCCGAGGTGTCCTTGTTCCACACTTAACGCTCTATCCTGTATTTTAGCTATTTTATTGTGTACCTCCCCTTTGATGAAGATAACTATAAACAATAAATTGGCCATTATTGTTTTATAAAAAAAACCCAAACTCGACCGATTTGGTGTTGGTTGTTGATTTCCCCCCGAATTTTCCAAGACTTTTTACTCGAATATAGGAATAGGTATATCATACATCACATCAGATTAGGCTACATAGAACATGAACAAATGAACATGTTGGTATATATTATGTTCGTTCTATGAGATAAATTATTGCAAAAATTGCAATACTTTCTCATTACTTTAGTAATAGAAAGTAAAAATATTGCACAATACTATAAATACCTACACAAAAATCATAATAAATTCTACCTAGAACATAGATGATACATTTATTATTTTTTATAATTGATTTATTATGTATACCTAATTAATTTATTATGAAATAATTTACATGGAAAAATTCTAGCATAAGGTACATAAAAAGTTACATAGAAGAACATTAGAACATAGATGTATGTACAATATTGTAAAACGTACACAAAATCATACGTACATAAAGTCTTGCACAAAGCACGCAAAATCTCAACAAAATACATACACAATACATGTTGCATGTACACCCTTATACAAACCGTATGCGCGCATCTCAACATAAGTTTGTTTGTACAATAATATGTACATGTACTCGTAGGTATGTTCATGTTCTATGTACACTACATGTACATACCCTATGCGCGCATCAACATAATGTCCTATGATGATGCGCGCACAACAGAAACATAATACGGGGCAAACGGCGCGCCAGTTTGGAGCAAAATATAATAATAATAATAATAATATTAAATAATAATAATAATAATAATAAATGCTAATGATAATAATAATAAACAAGAGAGAGACGAAGCACTCGGGGTAAGAGTTCTCTCTCATTGCCTATATAAAGTACTCGACTCAGAACGCAGTGTCCATCGCGACCCACAATATTTCGTTCATTAAAAGATCGAATTTTCGACGCTCAACACCGAAAACGACCCCTCCCCAAAGGGGAAACCTGGGGAGGGGGATGTCTAAAATTAGATCCTTCTCCCCACCCGGCTTGAGATCTTCGTCTCTCGCCTCTGTTTTAGTTCTTAGATTTTTTTTCGAATTTTTCGTCCGGCCCGCGATTAGTGCGTGTTTTTGGTGCTCCAGCGAAAATCCGAACAGTGCGGTGTTTGTGTGTGTTTGTTTTTTGATATCTGAGGTAGGTGGGTTTTTGTGCCAACTTTTTTAGGATAATATCAATGTAGAAGAGGTAAGAATATAACTACCACAGTCCTAAATCCCAAGTAGATACACACTAGACTTTACCACACAGGGTGCCCAAATGGAAGACTATGGACCTCTGTCTTTCGTGGCCGAATGGGTATCACTCTAAGCTTGCATGCTGTAGGTCCCGGGTTCATAGTTTTTTTGGCTCTGTGCTGGGATTTCATGGTGCACTCAGCCTCATGAGGTCAATTGAGGTGGCAGCATTTCCAGTGTAAAAAGAATATGGAAATTGATTACAAAGGAGGCACTTAGTAATGCTGTGATATTCACAGAAGTTGTGAAAAAGCTCTCTGCTTTGAGATTTGATTTGATTACCTACTTACTATTATCATCAAACGTCTTTTCATTTTATTTTTTTAATCCTATAAGCGTCTCTTTTGTCTTCTCTTCCCAGATGTTCATGGCAATCACAAACCTAGTACTGAGGTCAAAAAAGGAGCAGAAGGAGCGACAGGTCCTCAACTCAGACACTGTCAATATTAGAAAACATACCACCAAACCAGGGGGCAAGAAAAAGTGTTGTTAACCTCACAGTTCTATGTCTATGTACATTGCTGTTAATTCTACAGTGATGTTAACCTAAAAGTGCTGTTGGTCGCGTGTATAGTGCTGTTAATTAATCTTACAGTGCTGTTAATATTAGTGCTATAGATCATTATAGTGCTGTTTACATCACAGCTTCTGTTGATTCTATGATGCTGGTAATCCTACAGTGCTTTTCAAGTTACAACCCTTTAAATCTCACAGTGCTGTTAATTCCTTTTCGTGACAATATTACGTAAGCTAGACTGTAATACTCGATCTTTTCTTGCACTAATTGCAATTTTAGGGTGAAAATAGTGAGTTCTTGCAACCAAAATTAGTGTCCCGTTAAAGAGTTTAATTAACGGTACCCTTATTTTGGTTGCGAAAACTCTCTAATATTTCCGAAGTCACGTTTTTAATTTCCTCTGCACATTCCAAAATGGGTGACTTTGATTTCATTTGAGTCTGAGATCTTGAAGAGAACGTATAGAACATTGTTTAATCAACTATCCAGCCAAATTCTGCCTTGTAAACGTTAGGTCGCGGGTTCGATTCCCGCCCGGGGCGGAGGATATTATCCTGAACGGATAAGGTTCGTTCTCGGAACGTCTGTTATCCTGTCTTACTTCTCTCTTCACTTTTGGGACGATAAGACCTTAACAGTTCCCTCTATCGAACCTTTTTTAAAAAAAGTTACGTTCCATTCATTTTCTTTTTGATCTTAGGTTTGAGCTTTCGAAACAGACTCAATATTGTTGTTTCCCTGTTCCCAAAGGTATTATGAATTGGATGGAGGCTTTCATGTAGCAAGGGCCAACCCTTCATAGGTCCTTTTTGAGTAAAACTTGCCTTTTTAATACGTAATCTTGAGATTTAATTCCAAAAAGTTGAATCTTCCCAATATTTTTTTCAATGGAGATCAAAAACTTTGAGGCCGTTAGTTTTACCCAAAAATTCATTTTCGCGATTAGGTTCTCCTTGAACAGAACCCTTCAATTGAGGGTTTAAAAAATTAAGCCACAGTCTGAAAGGCATCTACTAGTAGAGGAACTATAGCAATATCAGCTGTAGTTATAAGAACCAGCGCTTCAAGACTTACATATGTACATTGTACATACAACCATGTGCAAATCGTGGATTTTACCTCCAATTATCTCGAAACGAGGTATGTGTGGCTTAGTCCCTTCTTCCTCTTGACTACACCGAGGTTGGTAACTGGAAGAAGTACACATTTCAACTCCTTTCCTTCCTCGTGGGAAATTATGCATTTATTTTGTACTGCTTCTCCAATGTCTGCATTTCTTTTCGCTCGATCCTGGGGCTACATCACTCCTGTTGTGGCTGCAACTTAAAAATATCAAACGAGAACCCCCTACTTGTGATACATCATATTAAAGGTCTTTAAAAAAACGTAGTACATTGGTACACGTTTGAGGTCAATCTGCCAACCAGGCCCGGAATTATGGCATATTCAATTTATCATTTTTTTCCATGTTCTTCCGTCAATAAGGGAAGCAACAAAAATGGAAAATTCATTTTGATCGGTGATTTGTGATTGAAATACATAGGTCCCACTAATGATTCATATTGAAATTCAGCCCCTTCAATAAAATTTAGAACCATCCATTTTCACCCCCGGAGGCCATCAGGGCGGATGTTCTAAATTTAATTTTCCAATTACATCTACATAACTATGCATGATATTACATCTACATAACATATGCATATGTTGCCGTCAAAACTTGATAAAGAGAAGAGACATTGGAGAGGCGACATCTTATTAATCTTTAGAAAATATGAACTACATATTTTTATTTCATTACTATTTAAATAATAATTTTATTCCCTAGTATTTAATTAGCTTCCCCGTGCATGATAAGTAGATATGAATTGTTTATTATTATATCTGTATAATGTGTATTTGTATTATCTTATTATATCTTTATTTCAAGGACCGTTCCCACTTGTCGGTCGGAAAAAAAAAAAAAATCGTGTCGTGCGTAAGTGGGAACACCCATTTAAATTACATTGCCCACTAGGACTTTTTGTGTCGTTCGGAAAAAATCGTGTCGTGCTTAGTGGGACTACTATCATTTAAATTACATTGCCTACAGGACATTCGGAAAAAAATCGGATGAAACTCACGACAAGTGGGAACGGGCCTTAACAGGGTGACTGCTAGTGTGGAACTTGTGCAACATTTCCCAAGATAGGACTGCATTTTGCTGAAAGCAAAGTTTCAATTTCAAATTTGAAAGGCCCGTTCCCCACTTGTCGGTCGGAAAAAAAAAATCGTGTCGTGCGTAAGTGGGAACACTCATTTAAATTACATTGCCCACTAGGACTTTTTGTGTCGTTCGGAAAAAATCGTGTCGTGCTTAGTGGGAACACTCTCATTAAAATTACATTACCTACAGGACATTCGGAAAAAAATCGGATGAAACTCACGACAAGTGTGAACGGGCCTTTACAGGGTGACTGCTAGTGTGGAACTTGTGCAACATTTCCCAAGATAGGACTGCATTTTGCTGAAAGCAAAGTTTCAATTTCAAATTTGCATTTGACACTTTGAAAACTTTCGCCCCACATTGCCAGCCTAGTTAGCTTAGTTGGTAGCGCGTCTGGCTTGTATTAAGTGCTAGGCCGCGGGTTTGATTTCCGCGCGGGGGCGTATTTTATCCTGAACGGATAATGTTCGTTCTTGGAACGGCTGGCTTTCTCTTATCCTGCCCTCCTTCTATCTTCGATTTCGGGACGATAAGACCTTAGCAGTTACAGTTCCCTCTGTCAAACCTCTCGAAAAAAAAGTTTGACTGTCGATTCCCGGGGTGTCCCTGTTCCACACTTAACGGTCCTGTCCTTTATTTTAGCTATTTTATTGTGTACCTCCCCTTTGATGAAAATAACTATAAACAATAAATTGGCTATTATTGTTTTATAAAAAAAACCCAAACTCGACCGATTTGGTGTTGGTTGTTGATTTCCCCCCGAATTTTCCAAGACTTTTTACTCGAATATAGGAATAGGTATATCATACATCATATCAGATTAGGCTACATAGAACATGAACAAATAAACATGTTGGTATATATTATGTTCTATGAGATAAATTACATGCAAAAATTGCAATACTTTCTCATTACTTTAGTAATAGAAAGTAAAAATATTGCACAATACTATAAATACCTACACAAAAATCATAATAAAATAAAAATAAAAATAAAAAAAAATCTACTGAGAGCTCTTCAGGTTGTACTAACGATACTAAACAGATCCCTACTCCCCCGAGATTCGAACGGGAGAAAGTCACCCACATATCCAGAGCAGAGGAAGAGCAGGGGACAATCTTAATGTCACAAGATTAAATAATAATAACATCTAAAGTAGGTTAAAATATTGTTGACAACGAAAAAATTTGGCAGTAACTTGTGAATTCTCTCGGCTAGCGGCGGCAGATCCCTAAGTACTCCCCCAAGATTCGAACGGGAGAAAGTCACCCACATATGTATCCAGAGCAGAGGAAGAGCGGGGGGACAATCCTAATGTCACAAGATTAAATAATAATAATAACATCTAAAGTAGGTTAAAATATTGTTGACAACGAAAAAATTTGGCAGTAACTTGTGAATTCTCTCGGCTAGCGGCGGTGATATTCACTGTGACTAATTCGGTCGAATATCGAATTTTATGAACAGAACAAATATCGCGTCCATGGCCGAATGCCATGGCATTCTAGAGTTTGTTTTCGAACGTGAAGTCCCACACATAGGACGCGACATCACCTCGAACCGAGAACGATTTATTGGTTTCTTTGGGACAAAATTTGTACCTCACTTTTGACCAATCCTCCCTCTATCATGGCCGGTTTTACCACTGAGAGTTAACACAGAGTCAAGGGTTTTCTTAGACATCCCCCATTTGATTTACACAGTCCAGTATTTCTTAAACTCTTGGATCAACTGAAATCTCTCTGTGCTAAGAGCCTTAATCATCTCGAGCAGAGAACAATTTGTTAGTTTCTTTGGGTCGTTAGCCTTGTTAGATTAGTTGGTAGTGCGTCTGCCTTGTAAGCGCTAGGCCGCCAATTCGATTCCCTCCCGGGAAGGATTTTATCCTGAACGGACAAGGTTCGTTCTCGGAACGGCTGGCTTTCTCCTATCCTGTCCTCCTCTCTTCGATTTCGGGATGATAAGACCTTAGCAGTTACAGTTCCCTCTATCAAACCTCTTGGAAAAAAAGTGTCTTGCTGAGGGACTATAAATAAGGATCAGAGCAGCCAAACCCTAACAAGCCCAGCTAAGTGGAGGTTACAATGGGTTTATCATGCTTTAGAGAAAAAAGCACAGGTCCTCATGATGGTTGACTGCGGTTCGGGACGGGTCAAGTAATCTTGGCTAGAGACCATCAACCCCCCTCGTTGCAGCTATTGGTTGGTTTTGATAAGTAATTTAACTAGTAATTAAACTTTTTGTGCATATGTACCTACCTATGTTAATTTGTAAATTTTGCTCAATAAAATATTTATTTACCATTTAACTAATGTTAATTTAATGAAACCGTGAATCAACTTAAAAAACAAAATGACAACATTGAATGGGATGAATATTTTGATAAGTAATTATGAAAAAAGAAAAGAAGAAAACATCCGAAATAAGAGAAAAAAATCAGTTCGATATAAAACTGAATCTCCATAGTTTATGTTAAATAACGTAATAGGGGCAATAAATACGGGAGCGCAGAATAATAAATAGATTTAGAGGGATTTGAACAGAAATTCCCTGGCAAGCAGTCAAAAAACGACTCGGTAAAAATAGAACCCAGCAGTGAGCGAAGACAGAATGTAACCCAGGGCCTTGCTCTAAGCATCTGTAGAGCCTGTGTGATAGCATGTCCTTTCCCAAAGCCTTAAAACGGGTCTAAACCATCGTATCAGAATTCTACCTAGAACATAAATGATAAATTTATTATTTATAATTGATTTATTATGTATACCTAATTAATTTATTATGAAATAATTTACATGGAAAAATTCTGGCATAAAGTACATGAAATGTTACACAGAAGAACATACATACTTACATACATAGATGTATGTACAATATTGTAAAACGTACACAAAATCATATGTACATAAAGTCTTGCACAAAGCACGCAAAATCTCAACAAAATACATACACAATACATGTTGCATATACACCCTTATACAAACTGTATGCGCGCATCTCAACATAAGGTTGTATGTACAATAATATGTACATGTACTCGTATGTTCATGTTCTATGTACACTACATGTACATACCCTATGCGCGCATCAACATAACGTCCTATGATGCGCGCACAACAGAAACATAATACGGGGCAAACGGCGCGCCAGTTTGGAGCAAAATATATCTAATAATGATAATATTAATAATAATAATGATATCATAATAATAATAATAACACCAAACACTGTTTTTGATCAAGTAGGTGCTTTATCCAATGGGGAAGGTGAGGAAGGCCAATTGAATCTGGATTCTGGGAATTGGGATAAGGATTATCAATTCAATTTGTCACAGACAAGTTTAGGTGCTGTCATTGTAACAGCTTAACTGAAGCCGTGGCGTGGGTGTGATGGTCTCCAGCTCCAGCCAGGTTTAGCCTCAACTACATTCATATACATATAGTATGTGTGATCAACGATTGCATCGTGCGGACTTCTTGGTATACATATGAGATATTACTTATAAGCTTTCTTTTATCTGCCAGCTAGCCAGGCTGGTTGTATTGCCAAAACAAAGTAATCTTGATGGTTGTGTAGGCAGAACATAGTAATGCCACTATCTATTTTGAACTTCATTAATATTTCTGAAGTTTGACGTTGCGTGAATATTTATCCAGTATGAACTTTTTCAAGTCGCGTATGAATATCAACTCCATACCCGGTGAATTAATCATGGGCATGATACACCCTAGGAATGTATCACACATAGCTGACTCAAAACCCACCGTGTATGGACAAATGAGACAAACTGTCAGAAGACATTTGACTGTGTTCGAAACCCGCTCGACCCCGTAAATCCAGCAAATCATAAAATTATTTTAGAAAGTAAAGGTCATGTAGAAAGCAAAGTATACAGGTCGCTTAAAAACTCAAGCAAATACATAGAAATAGAACGGTAAAGTAATTATCTGACTTTGTTGTCCCCGCTAAAAGTAAAAAAATATACATTTGACTAAAGTAAAGTACGAATAAATATATAATTACTTTCTTTTTCTGCAATTTCCATGCACTGCGTCAGACCCCCAACCCTTCTGTGCTTTTAGACGTTTGTTTTTTTGTCAACGCCAGCCAGTATTGAGCTTTAATTCCTTGAAAAGTGCAGGAGTTTCCGGGAAGAGCAAGATAAGGTTTATCTTTATCTGCTCTGGAGAGTTTTATTTTCGCTTTATTTTTAGAGCAATAAAAATTTTCGGGATAGTTACTGAGAGATGAGAGATATGCGATTGCGGTAGGTGGATTAGGGAAAACGCCACAACAGTTATCTTTTGTTGTCATCAGAATGATATTGAGGGTTTGGGAAATACTTTGGAGCTGTTGTGAGCTTTAGCAGTTTTTAGCGATATTCCTTTTTAAGATTAAGCTATTCATTTTGACCCAAAATCAGAAGTTTTACTCGGGGCTGTGTGTTTGTGATTATGCTTCGTGAGCTTGCTTTGGTTTTGGGTTGGAACCGCGGAACGTTATTTGGAAAAACAGAAAAATTAATAAATAGCCTTCACGAAGTTGAGCTAACACAGAAATTAAAGCAGAGAGAGTCGAAAGACCCTAATCTGATTTACGAGTAATTTGCAAAGAATCCAAAATTTCTGGTGTCAGCTACGCTACGTACCTACTGAGGGTATGTTTCCCGAATACTACTGAAAACGTGCTCTGATTTCTATTAGGTTACGTTTTTAGGGGTAAATATGCTCCAGTCGTTCGCCACTGGCCACACTCGTGATAATAACCTCAATAAACTCACCTCCACCTCCGCCCCTGGCTTCCGAGAGGACAAAGAAGAAAATTCAGCCATGAGGAAAACCAGCACCGAGCAGAAATATTGTTAGGGCCCTTTTGTCTCTGTGGGAACGGAGTGCGGGGGCTATTTAGATAAAACAGAAGAGAAAGGAGGAGGAGGAGAAAGAGGAGGAGGAGGAGGAGGAGGAGGGAGAAACTTAAAAACAGAAAGATGCTGGTGGGCGATAAAAGAGAACCGACACAAAATGTTCTTGGAGGCAATGTAATTTAAATGAGAGTGTTCCCACTACACACGACACGATTTGGTTCCGAACGACACAAAATGTTCTTGTAGGCAATGTAATTTAAATGAGAGTGTTCACAACGCAGGACACGATTTTTTTCCCCGAACAACAAGTGAGAACGGGTCTTCAGGAGAAAAAAGGTCCTTTCGAGCCTTTCTTATTCAGGTTCGACTGAAGTGCATAGATAATAAAGGGAAATGTCTTGTCCCTTGGGACCCAGGTTCAACTGTAGACTGTAGTAATAAAAGGAGAAGGACATAGATAAACGAGGGAATTAAAAGAGATAGAAAAAAATATTTAAATGAAGAAAGTAAAAATAGGTAATTGCCAGCCTAGTTAGCTTAGTTGGTAGTGCGTCTGCCTTGTAAGCGCTAGGCCGCGGGTTCGATTCCCACCCGGGGCGGTTGAGCGGGTTAAGTTCGTTCTCGGAACGGCTGGTTTTCTCCTATCCTGTCTTCCTTCTCTCTTCGATTTCGGGACGATAAGACCTCAGCAGTTACAGTTCCCTCTGTCAAACCTCTTCAAAAATTAACAAATAAAATAAATGGCTTGTCCCTAGTGATTTCGCTAACCCAGGTTCAAACTGTAGTAATAGAAGGAGAAGAAGATAAATGAGGGAATTACAAGAGAAATGATATAAATGAGGAAAGTAAAAATAGGTTAAACAT
>NW_007377775.1:59696-84826 GCF_000475195.1 Diaphorina citri
TAAAGAGGTTTGACAGGGGGAACTGTAACTGCTATGGTCTTATCGTCCCGAAATCGAAGAGAAAAGAAAGACAGGATAGGAGAAAGCCAGCCGTTCTACAATATCTTGCTGATTTCATATTGGACAATTTATAGACTTAGCACAGATGTCAACAAAAATTAGAATCCTAGGCAGGTAAATCTCTCAAGTAAAATAGTTTTCCATAATTCTGGGAAAATGATCTTTCTAATTTTTTTCCATTCGAAAAAGTCGCCCAGAGAAACATAACGAAAGTTATGTTTCTCTGGGAGTACACTTCTGCACCCTTTTGGAGACGACCAATTTTTTCGATAGTCACACAAGGTAAGGTTTGCTGATCGATTTC
Organism: Diaphorina citri; assembly: GCF_000475195.1. NCBI lineage: Eukaryota > Metazoa > Arthropoda > Insecta > Hemiptera > Psyllidae > Diaphorina > Diaphorina citri. Next base: position 60,061 of record NW_007377775.1, read on the forward strand.
ATCAATTACGGTTTGCTGATCGATTTCATCAATTACAAATTTCAACAGTAAAAAGAACCAAAACTCCAACGTCCGAGAAATACATAGAGGTTTTAAAAAGGGACTACTTACTTCGTAAACATTCTCCTTTTTGCTGCACTCTTTATTTTCCATTGTCCAGGATTCCAAGCTGCTGTATTTAGGCTTTCCCTACTTATTTTTTTCTTCTCTCAAGTTCTTGCTGCTGTTTGCAAAATACATACACATAGAAGGGATAATTAATGAATTCTACCCCACCGGGAATCGAACCCGGGACCTCCAGCGTTCAAGCCTACTGTGGTAGCTACTCGGCCAAGGAGGTTGAAAAAAAAAACTACCATATGCATAAGAATTTGAAGATTTACGGGGAAGCGTAATTCGAAAAGATCGTTTCACAATTAAACACAAATAATGTTCACTTTTCAATAATTTTACTCTTACTAGCCCTTTTGGGGAAAAGGTTCACTCCTTAAAATCAGTGTGAAAATAGGTACATTCCTCTCCTTTTTTTTGCCTTTTCTTTCTCTGCATTAGTTCTGCACTGATTTTGGTGGTTTATTTTACAAAATTGCTGCTCCAATTTATAGCTCCATAGGTTTTTGCTGCTGCACATCTTAGTCCGCTCTAGATAAGGCTCTTTTCGTTACCAGTTTATAGCTCCATAGGTTTTTGCTGCTGCACATCTTAGTCCGCTCTAGATAAGGCTCTTTTCTTGCTGTTCAATACTTTAGGGTGGGTAGAAATCATTGCGACAGTCGAAATTATAGGGTGAGTGAAAAGCAGCGACATAGTTGAGAGCACAGGGGGAGTGGAAATCTTCCGCAACCAAGTCACGACTCCTTGGTCCAAACCAGAAGTTACCTAGAACTGGAACGAGGAAGAAAGAAATCAATCTGAAATTAGTGAAAGATTATGTAGAATAGAATAGAACAGTATACATAGAATAGGATAAAATAGAATAGAATATAGAATAGATTATGAATAGAATAGAAATAGAATAGAACAGTATACATAGAATAGAATAAAATAGAATAGGATAAAATAGAATAGAATAGATTATGAATAGAATAGAATATAATTTACCTTGTTTATTCTGAATACGAATAGGACTGAGAAGTCCCTTTTACTAAAGCAGTCTAAACAAGGTCCCGTAGGTGTATTTGATGAGTTAATACCTGTATCAGTAAACAGTTCAAAAGATTTGGTCCAAAAAGAACTTGGCAGGATGAAATTCATATTTCATTTAACAACCTGGGTGGTGTAGTGGTCAAGACACTCACCTGGCAATCAGGAGAGACTCAATGCCAGCCTCAACTTTTTTTTTTAATTTAAATGAGTCATACGCAGTGGCGTAGCGTGGTCTAACTCCAAGTGTAGGGCGGACACTAATTTCTATCACAATATCTATCAAATGAGAATACAATAATTATTTAAAGTCAATATTTAAGGGTATTTGAGTGGAATTTTCAAATGTATGGCCGCCATACACGCCCTACATGGACGCTACGCCACTGGTCATACGAGTTAAGGAACTCTACAGTCCGATTCGAGTAGGTACTAATAGGGTGTGTCCAAACGTCGATGGCCGTCGATCGTGTGCGCACCTTTGCCGTTTTAAAACGAAAATCTCACTACGACGAAATCTATGTACATCGAAAACAGTAATGCATGCGTAATGTATGAAAATTCAAACTCACTACTAAGATATAAGATAAGATATATTTTTTTATTGTACATGATTTTACATTAACACGTATAAGTACAACGTCAAATATTAATAATAACAATAGTAATTGGTTTCAGTATGTGCAAGGTGCTCGAGAACAGATCCCAACAGGACGAGGAAAGAATGGACCAACTCACATCTTCAGCCAGAAGTCTAGCTTCCTTCAGTTGGTTGGTGAGTTGGTCCATTCTTTCCTCGTCCTGTTGGGATCTGTTCTCGAGCACCTTGCACATACTGAAACCAAAAAGAAAATAATAATAATAATAATAGTGCTTATTTATACTGCTCGCATAGGACTGAAAAGTCCCTTTACTCCAGCAGTAGACTACTTTGTTTTGATTGGTAGTGTCTCTCTAGGTCATGAGTTTGAAGAAGGTACATGCCAACTTCAAGTCTAGTAAACCACAACATTGGAACTTATCAATTAAAATTCCGTTTCTTTCCAGGGGTTGGCAAGAGTTCGCTGCTCATTCGTTTCTCAGACAACACATTCTCAGGCAGCTACATCACCACAATAGGTGTTGACTTCAAAATCCGAACCATTGATGTCAACGGCGAGAAAGTCAAATTGCAAATCTGGGATACAGCTGGTCAGGAGAGGTTTCGCACGATAACTTCAACATATTATCGTGGCACTCATGGGGTGATAGTTGTGTATGATGTGACCAGTGGGGAAACATTTGCCAACGTGAAGCGGTGGCTGCACGAAATAGAAAACAATTGTGAAGTTGTCAATAGAATATTAGGTAAGCTTCAATCTTCTCTAGGGTCAGACTAGGCTATGGTCACTTCTCTGTTATGGATGCCTACTTAGTGTAGAAAAAAACTCCATGGCAGAGTCTCCTGATTTGATTTGTGAAGCGGTGGCTGCACGAAATAGAAAACAATTGTGAAGTTGTCAATAGAATATTAGGTAAGCTTCAATCTTCTCTTGGGTCAGACTAGGCTATGGTCACTTCTCTGTTATGGATGCCTACTTAGTGTAGAAAAAAACTCCATGGCAGAGTCTCCTGATTTGATTCCAGGCAGTGTTGAACGAATGTGCTTGGTTGGGATGTGGATGGATGACCATTTATCCAATCATATACTGCTGGCTTTTCCCTTCAGGCCTCAGACTGGGTGAGCTAATGTGAGTAGATGAGTAGCTTGCTGCCAAATGGAGGGAGACGAAGCACTCGGGGTAAGAGCTCTCTCTCATTGCCTATATAAAGTACTCGACTCCGAACACACTGTCCATCGCGACCCACAATATTTCGTTCATTAAAAGATCGAATTTTCGACGCTGAACACCGAAAACGACCCCTCCCCTAAGGGGAAACCTGGGGAGGGGGATGTCTAAAATTAGATCCTTCTCCCCACCCGGCTTGAGATCTTCGTCTCTCGCCTCTGTTTTAGTTCTTAGATTTTTTTTCGAATTTTTCGTCCGGCCCGCGATTAGTGCGTGTTTTTGGTGCTCCAGCGAAAATCGGCACAGTGTGGTGTTTGTGTGTGTTTGTTTTTTGATATCTGAGGTAGGTGGGTTTTTGTGCCAACTTTTTTGACGTAATTTCTGTTGTTTTTTTTATCCTCTTTTATTTTTGTCAAAGGTCTTTTATCTATTTAGGCCTAAACCAGCGGTCGATCGACGAGGTGAATCTTTGTCATCGAGGCAGTGTGGACGGTTCAGTCGAGTCGACATCGGTCGACTATTTGTGGACACACCTTTAGGCTGGATTTAAACGACGAGAGTCAAACTTGCTTCATGTAAATCTGTTGTCCTGCATTACAAAGGTTCATTTTTAGAGTAATCACATAATTCACTAACGCCTCCCGAGTTTGACTTCTGTCTTCTAAATCCAGCTTGATAAGGAATAATATGCCAGCCTAGTTAGCTTAGTTGGTGATGCGTCTGCCTTATAAGCGCTAGGCCGCGGGTTCGATTCCCGCCCGGGGCGGATTTTATCCTGATGGGATATCTAATGTTCGTTCTCGGAACGGCTGGCTTTCTCCTATCCTGTCTTCCTTCTCTCTTCGATTTCGGGACGATAAGACCGTAGCAGTTCGGTTCCCTCTGTCAAACCTCTTAAAAATAAATAAATAAATCCAGCTTGGTAAGGAATAATATAATGAGCACTTTGAAATTCTTAACAAGAATCACAGCCACAATAAATAAACAATTATTAACGCTAGAATACAACTTAAAGGCCCGTTCCCACTTATCGTGAGTTTCATCCGATTTTTTCCCCGAATGTCCTGTAGGCAATGTAATTTAAATGAAAGTGTTCCCACTACACACGACACGATTTTGTTCCGAACGACACAAAATGTTCTTGTAGGCAATGTAATTTAAATGAGAGTGTTCCCACTAAATGAAATAAAAAAAATTACATATAACACACTAAATATATGTATAAAACAAAAAATCATAACTAGATAATAAAAATAATTAAGAGGGCACTGGGTCAAATTTCAGTGACACTCTAGGAAAGTACTTCCACCAAAATAGAGACAGTAGTCTTTTTCCCTTTCGAGAGGAACTATGAGGGTAGTCAACATCATAGGGTGGGTGGAAATCATTGCGACAGTCGACATTATAGGGTGAGTGAAAAGCAGCGACATAGTTGAGAGCACAGGGGGAGTGGAAATCTTACGCAACCAAGTCACGACTCCTTGGTCCAAACCAGAAGTTACCTAGAACTGGAACGAGGAAGAAAGAAATCAATCTGAAATTAGTGAAAAATTATGTAGAATAGAATAGAATAGAACAGTATACATAGAATAGAATAGAATAGAATAGAATAGAATAGAATAGAATAAAATAGACTAGGATAAAATAGAATAGAATAGAGTAGAATAGATATTTCATTTAACAACCTCGGTGGTGTAGTGGTCAAGACACTCACCTGGCAATCAGGAGAGCTTGGACTCAATGCCAGCCTCATTTTTTTTTTTAAATTTAAATGAGTCATACGAGTTAAGGGACTCAACAGTCCGATTCGAGTAGGTACTAATAAGGTGTGTCCAAACGTCGACTGCCGTCGATCGTGTGCACACCTTTGCCTTTTTAAAACGAAAATCTCACTACGACGAAATCTATGTACATCGAAAACAGTAATGCATGCGTAATGTATGAAAATTCAAACTCACTACTTATAGGACAATCTTATAATTATCCAAGGACTAATGACAATCAAAGTCGTGCCCCTATTAAAATAAATTTTAAAAAAAAAAAAAAAAAAAAAAAAAAAAAAAAATCCAAAAAGGCCTTCTCCTTCTTCATCTTCTTGAAACTTACTTGCCGTCTGGTCCAGTGTCTACACTTTTACCCCCCCCCCCCTTTACTGGCTCCTGCTAAGCACTGTAACCCACCCGGTCTACAATATCTTGCTGATTTCATATTGGACAATTTATAGACTTAGCACAGATGTCAACAAAAATTAGAATCCTAGGCAGGTAAACCTCTCAAGTAAAATAGTTTTCCATAATTCTGGGAAAATAATCTTTCTAATTTTTTTCCATTCGAAAAAGTCGCCCAGAGAAACATAACGAAAGTCATGTTTCTACACTTCTGCACCCTTTTGGCGACGACCAATTTTTTCGATAGTCACACTAGGTAAGGTTTGCTGATCAATTACAAATTTCAACAGTAAAAAGAACCAAAACTCCAACGTCCGAGAAATACATAGAGGTTTTAAAAAGGGACTACTTACTTCGTAAACATTCTCCTTTTTGCTGCACTCCTTATTTTCCATTGTCCAGGATTCCAAGCTGCTGTATTTAGGCTTTCCCTACTTTTTTTTTTCTTCTCTCAAGTTCTTGCTGCTGTTTGCAAAATACATACACATAGAAAGCATAATTAATTAATTCTACCCCACCGGGAATCGAACCCGGGACCTCCAGCGTTCAAGCCTACTGTGGTAGCTACTTGGCCAAGGAGGTTGAAAAAAACCACCATATGCATAAGAATTTGAAGATTTACGGGGAAGCGTAATTTGAAAAGATCGTTTCACAATTAAACACAAAATAATAATGTTCATTTTTCAATAATTTTACTCTTACTAGCCCCTTTGGGGAAAAGGTTCACTCCTTAAAATCAGTGTGAAAATAGGTACATTCCTCTCCTTTTTTTTGCCTTTTCTTTCTCTGCATTAGTTCTGCACTGATTTTGGTGGTTTATTTTACAAAATTGCTGCTCCAATTTATAGCTCCATAGGTTTTTGCTGCTGCACATCTTAGTCCGCTCTAGATAAGGCTCTTTTCTTGCTGTTCAATACTTCAGTTTGCTGCTCCAGTTTCGTTCCATCTCTTTTGCTGATTAAATCTGTTCAGTATTCTCATTTTGCTGCTTCAGTTTATTGCTCCAAAAGTCCTTTTTGCTGCTGCAATTCGCATTTTGCTGATGGAATCTTCGCTTTGATTTTGCTGCTCCAGATATTTTTTAGATTTCCATGCTGCTCCAAAATTGTGTACATACGAGTATGTGTACTTCGTATTTTTTTGCTCTAAAACTGTGTCCACACATAGCCGACGACCCTAGATCGATCATTGATCGACGGCCGGTCGACTATCTGTGGACACACCTTAAAAGTCAAAAGTTCAAAACTCCTTAAAAGTCAAAAGCTCAAAACTCATTAAAAGTCCAAAGCTCAAAACTCCTTAAAAGTCAAAAAGCTCAAAACTCCTTAAAAGTAAAAAGCTCAAAATTCCTTAAAAGTCAAAAGCTCAAATCATCTTAAAAGTCAAAAGCTCAAAACTCCTTAAAAGTCAAACAGCTCAAAACTCCTTAAAAGTCAAAAGCTCAACACTGAAAATGCAATACTCAGATTAATCACTTAGGCGTCTAACGTTGTTTTGTCAGGGAAAATAGTTTTCTTTCATTTTCTTTCCCCCCCCCCTCCCCCCTTCCAAGCATGTTGAGTCGAGAAAGCTACGTTCATCTCGACACGACTACAAAGATGTTCGTTTTCCAAGTTTTTGAAGGAAAACAGTCTCGATAACATACGAGATGGCAACTAAGCTCAACCAAAAATTGCCGGCGGGTTCGATTCCCGCCCGGGGCGGATTTTATCCTGATGGGATAATGTTCGTTCTCGGAACGGCTGGCTTTTTCCTATCCTGTCTTCCTTCTCTCTTCGATTTCGGGACGATAAGACCATAGCAGTTACAGTTCCCTCTGTCAAACCTTTAAAAAAAAAAAAAAAAAAATGCCGTCGCTTGTTCTATTAATAAAATTGCTCAGTTGAGTCTACTCCAAATATCCCATTTTGGTTAGAAAACGTTTCAAAGTCCGAGACAACCCAACTTAGTTAGCTTGGAGGGTAGCACGTCTGAATTCTGCCTTGTAAGCGCTAGGCCGCGGGTTCGATTCCCGCCCGGGGCGGATTTTATCCTGAACGGATAATGTTCGTCCTCGGAACGGCTGGCCTTTTCCTATCTTGTCCTTCTTCCTCTTTGATTTCAGGAAGATAAGATTTCCGTTCTTACAGTTCCCTCTGTCAATCTTCAATCTCGACGAAACAACAAGCAAATTTTCCTTTTAGATATTCCATAAAAAACTATGTACTTCATGTTTCGCAAAAGAAACAACATACTATAGCCATAAATGAAAAACTTTGCCCGATTAGCTTTTCTTCTGGGTTTTTTTCATCCGATTTTTTTTTTTTTAATTCCTAAAATTACAAAAGTATAACAACAAAACACACGTCTTTCAATATCCAAACAAGAGATTCACAAGTTTTTCATGAGGAAGGTATTTTATTTCAATTTATTTTCGAGAAAAAAAGCTTTCCTAATCTACTCAAGCAAAATAGAAGAAAAAATAAATAGGGGGAAAACGAGGATGAAAAAAATACCTACATTTGATCTAAAATAAAAAAATAAAAGTATAGTCAACTCCCACGAATTTCTGACTCTGCATACAACATAGCATTTACTTTCATGTACCCAAGTACATTTATTTCCGTCTTCTTCCCTTTTTTCATTGCATTGTGAACTGTCAAAACTTAAAATACTGTATACAATATTAGTAGTCAATCAAATAAATTATAAATGAGCCACCCTAAACATTTAATCGCCACCGATGGTAAAATACCTCGATTACAAAAATCATGTTGGTTTTCGGGAATCGAACCCGGTACCCTAGAATGCAATCCCGTGGCTTAGGTTTCTCTATCCATTATGGGTTTGCCTAAACAATTCCGAATTCCGACAGGCAAACAGGCATATTTCCTAGCTCTCTTGATTGGGGCATATTACATTACATTGAAATGGACGTCTTTTCTGACAAAATTTCTGTGTGCGGAGTCCAGTATGTCGGACCGACTATTACACCCCTGATTGGCGCTCAAGAAAAAGGTTGTATACCTATAAGAAAAAGGTTCAACTTCCAGTGTTGGCTCTAGTGAGTTTCTGTTTTGGCTGCGTCTCTGTGAGCTGATACGAGTACCTATTAAATTGTAATTCGCAAACGTAAAATTATGCTTACATGCTGTTCTCTGTGGCTGAAACTATAGTTACACAGGGTTTAGTATTAAGAGTTCCACATATGGTGTGATACGCTGACCTAATGTGAGTAATATACTTGTACACTATGATACCAAGCAGGAGTGTTGATACAGTGTTCACAAACATAAGATAAAAATAATACAAACTGTAAAACATGAGAGGATTCAAAATATGGCCTGATAGCGAGTGATAGGTGTTTATGTTCTAATTATAGTACCCTCCTGGTCTGGAAGTATTCCTGCTTCCTGTCTGATATCCCCCAGTACTTCCAGTCTGGTATCCCCCACCTCCACCACTGTTATTCCCCCCCTGCTGCTGTTGATATCCTCCTGGTCCTCCTAATCCTAGTTTCGACTTCAGCTCATCATTCCTCTCCGTGAGGAGTTTATTAAAGTCCTCGTACTGTTCACATCGCTTCTCCAGGTCTCTTATCTTCTCCTCGTACATGGTAAGTTTCAGTTCTAACTGACTCACGTACGCTTTTACCTCGGCGCTAACATAGCCAGGTCCCCCCGGTCCACCAGGGCCGTCATTCCAGCCTGCATTGCCGGGGGGCGGGGGTCCCTGAGGGCCGGGGCCCTGGGGTCCTGGGCCTTGGAACGGGGGGCCGTCGGGTGCCCGTCGCTTGTTCGGCATCTCATGGAGGTAGGAGCAGCGGGGGCGCCGGCACACCCCCCCGTACACGAAATCTCGACAGTACTCGGGCGGTAAATCATCGAATGAGTTATCCATGGGGCGCTTCATGCCGCCAGGGGGCCCGCGGGGTCCTGGGCCACCAGCGGGACCCCCGGGCGGTCCGCCGGTCGACGGGTGAAAGAATTTACATTTCATATACGTGCACTTCCCAGCGAGGAAGTCTTTACAGACGGTGGGGTGACTGAATCGACAGTGGACACCAAAGTCGCAGTGCCCGCGCGCGTAATCCTTACATAAAGTATCTACCTTTCTATCAGACGCACCGCTACCCTTCTCGTGCTTAAACTTACAGTTACCTTCAAACCGGCAGTAACCCTTGACGTAGTCACGACATACGATGTCACTGCTCCCGTTCATCTTCTTTCTATCCTGAAATCAGAACAACACATACCAGGAATGTTAGAACAAGAATCATAAGCAATAAGCACACAGGCATACCTACCAATAATTTAGCTAGGTTCTACATTCTACAGTGTTGTAACAAACTCGCAAGCTGTTCATTTAGTGATATTAAAAAAGAAAATAAAATGTATCCAGTCACTGACAACACTAAAAATAAAACAAACTTTTCAACGAGAAACTTTTTTTTTCGAGAAAGGAAGGTCATTAAAATCAACAACAATTTTAATTCAGGAATTAAAAAGTTTTACATTTTTAATAGCAGGAAAATAAGTTCACAAATATATTGTAATTGAAGTTAAAAATCCCCTCCCTCTTCCTATTTGGTTTCAGAAAGGAGTAAAAGCCACCAATCAAAATGGACGCCATCAAGAAGAAAATGCAGGCCATGAAAATGGAGAAGGATTCCGCCATGGACAAAGCGGATACCTGTGAGGGACAAGCTAAGGATGCCAACCTCCGCGCTGACAAGGTAAAATGAAGTTGAACAAAGTAAATTTCAAGTTTTTGACGCGACGATTTTGTACTTGCTCGAGATTTTGGGCCCAATCTTATGATGAACCCTTAAAAGTTCTCCTAGTGGCAAAATTGTATTTTCCTCTCGGAATTTCCCTCCTCCTTCACGTTGAGTACACCAGTTTTCGTCCGATCATTGAAGTTAAGCAACGTTGAGCGTGGATAGAATAAAACTCCTAATCCTAATATCCCATTTGATATGCCATCTTCTAGGTACTCGAAGACGTCCGCGAATGCCAGAAGAAGTTGACCCAGGTGGAAGTCGACTTGGACACCACCAAGAAGAATCTCGACCAGGCCGTCAAGGATCTGGAAGAGAGAGAAAAGGCTCTCGCCGCCGCCGAAAGCGAAGTTGCCGCCCTCAACCGCAAGGTGCAAATGATTGAGGAGGATCTCGAGAAGTCCGAGGAGAGAAGTGGAACCGCCACCGCCAAGCTGGCCGAAGCCTCCCAGGCGGCTGACGAGGCCAACCGGTGAGTAAACGTTTCAACAGGTGAGTAAAAGTTTCAACCGAGGCTGAAAACGGATTTACGTTAGCTTAACCGAAGCGATTACGTACAGGGTGTTGAAAGATAACGTAAAGCTGTGTCCACACATAGTCGACGCCGTCGATCGACGAGGTGAATCTATGGCGTCGACTATGTGTGGAGTGTGGACATAGCATTAGAAAGACATATTAGTCGTGTTAATGAGGAAATTCTCTTTCTAAGCTAACTATTTTTGTTCAATTTCATCGACAATGCGTTTGTAGAAGAAATTGACAGACGAACGGCAAGGAAGAAAACATAGTCCAGTAAAAACTCGAAACACCGTTCGTTCGAAAGGTCAACTCCATAGGGACATAACTATCATCAGAAATCAGAAACCTTTTACCTGCCTCGGTGGTGTAGTGGTCAAGGCGCTCGCCTGGTAAACAGGAGGGCGTGGGTTCAATCCCAGCCGAGGTATGGAATTTTATCCTCAATATAATTTGAAAATTTGACCACAATAATTAATAGTAGTAGCCTACTGCTGGAGTAAAGGGACTTTTCAGTCCTATGCGAGCAGTATAAATAAGCACTATTATTATTATTTTCTTTTTGGTTTCAGTATGTGCAAGGTGCTCGAGAACAGATCCCAACAGGACGAGGAAAGAATGGACCAACTCACCAACCAACTGAAGGAAGCTAGACTTCTGGCTGAAGATGCTGACGCCAAGTCTGATGAAGTAAGTAAATAGAAAGTGGACATGGACCTTCAGTCGAAAGGCAAGGAAAAATCAGTGGTTGGGTGGAAGAGCTCCTTTTTTTTTCAAGGCCTACTGTCACTTAGTATAGGTCGCCCACCGCCTACTACTGTGAGTTAGAAGGTCGCTGCGACCTGATTAGATCTTTTGTGACTTAAAACTGTGTCCACACATAGTCGACAACCGTCGATCGAGGTGAATCTATGTTGTCGATCCAGTGTGGAAGGTTTCAGTTATCCATCGACCGACCGTCGACTATGTATGAACACAGTTCTACGCCACTTGAAAAAATTCCTACAGGAATAGGCTGGAACTATTCAATCCGTTTACAGTTCTACGCCACTTAAAAAAAGAACACAGTTCTACGCCACTTGAAAAAATTCCTACAGGAATAGGCTGGAACTATTCAATCCGTTTTAAGTTTCAATTATTTTTCTCTGACTGAAATTCCCCCCTCTTCCTGTCCACCAGGTGTCCAGAAAGTTGGCGTTCGTTGAAGACGAACTGGAAGTGGCTGAGGACCGAGTCAAATCTGGATTGGGTGGAAGAGCTCCTTTTTTTTCAAGGCCTACTGTCACTTAGTATAGGTCGCCCACCGCCTACTACTGAGTTGGAAGGTCGCTGCGACCTGATTAGATCTTTTGTGACTTGAAACTGTGTCCACACATAATCGACAACCGTCGATCGAGGTGAATCTATGTTGTCGATCCAGTGTGGAAGGCTTCAGTTATCCATTGACCGACCGTCGACTATGTATGAACACAGTTCTACGCCACTTGAAAAAATTCCTACAGGAATAGGCTGGACTATTCAATCCGTTTTAAGTTTTAACTGTTTTTTCTCTGACTGAAATTCCCCCCCTCTTCCTGTCCACCAGGTGTCCAGAAAGTTGGCGTTCGTTGAAGACGAACTGGAAGTGGCTGAGGACCGAGTCAAATCTGGAGACGCCAAAATCATGGAGCTGGAAGAAGAACTCAAGGTCGTCGGAAACAGTCTCAAATCTCTCGAAGTATCCGAAGAAAAAGTAAGTAAGCGTGTGTAGAAGGTCCACGGTTCGAATCCCACCATCGAAGAAAAAACCGCACTCGTCTTTCGATTACTTTTCGATTACAAATAATTCAACGGGTAACTTTCTGGTGTTCTCGTGTTGACCCAGCACCTCGACTATAATAAGCTGAGCCTCCACGCCTCCAAGTCTACGTTTCTCCTGTCTGGCCGCACTTCCGACTATTTTCATTCGAGAGAACATCCTGGGAATTCCGAAAGCTCACGGAGGATAAACATCCCTGCACAACCCTCCCTCACATCTCTACCTCAACTTCCTCATCCCTAATGCTCTCTCTACAGAATACGCGAGCTTTTTGACAAGTAGGGTAGCGCTCTTGAACGTAGGACAACTTTTTGGCCCATAGCTTTCCATGTCCGTGAGACAGTTTCTCCTCCCTCACATCTCTACCTCAACTTCCTCATCCCTAATGCTCTCTACGCGAGCTTTTTGCCAAGTAGGGTAGCGCTCTTGAACGTAGGACAACTTTTTGGCCCATAGCTTTCCATGTCCGTGAGACAGTTTCAAGGTAGTGGGAAGATGGACGCTGACAGCGACGCATACAAAAGACCTTAATCCTGATAGGACAATTATTATCTACTAATATTTTGCCACTTTAAACCGAGTTTGAAATTGGGTTAAATTGAACAATTAAATTACAGTTTTTTGCTTTGAGTTGCTTCTGATAGGTCCATGAGTCCTTTCTTTGGTAGTGAGGTCACAGCACCAGTCAACTACTCTTGAGAGCTCCCTGACCTTTCTTTGGTACCGACATCCTACCGGCCAGTGTATCTATGTATACGAGTACATTGTACCTTTATGTTTTGCTTATTTATACACTAAGCTCCATAATCCTTCCTTTTTTTCACTCACTTTTTAAGTTCGTCGCTTTAAGCATTTTTATATTTTTTAAAAAATGTCAAAAGTATACTCATTTAGTTCACGCTCCAATGAAGTTACCTTTTCACTTGCTGTGAAATGAGAAATGTGCGTGTGTCTGTGTTACTCCTTTCTTTCTTCACCTCTTTCCTTCTCCTCTTTCTCCTTTTCCTCATCCCCTATTCTTTCTCCTCGTCCTAAGTTTTCTCATACTCCTCCACTCCTTCCTTCTCCCCTTCTCGTTCTCTTTCTCCTCCGTTTTCTCCTCTTCCTTCTCTTCTCCTTCCCCTCCTTGGGAATTCCGGCTTAGTTCCGGAATTTTTCCAACTTTTTGAGTGAAACTTCCGCCAGTCGTTTGCAATCAGATCCACTATAATAATACTTTCTCCTCCGTTTTCTCCTCCTCCTCCTCTTTTCTCCTTCCCCTCTCTGGGAATTCCGGCTTAGTTCCGGAATTTTTCCAACTTTTTGAGTGAAACTTCCGCCAGTCGTTTGCAATCAGATCCACTATAATAATATCAAACGTTTGAATTTCAAATACCGGACGAAGCAAGGATCCGGTAATTTAGTCAGAGTTTTTTACAGTACAGTAGAACCTCGATTATTTCAACTAATTGGGACCGAGGGTAGTTGAAATAATTGAAATTCCGTATAAAACAATGGAAAAGGGGGTAAAATTTTGATACAAAAGAACAAAATAGTTTAAAAAAATACCCTATTTTGAACTGATTTTGGGGTTGAAATAATCGAGGTTCTACTGTACTTCTAATACTTCGGTAGTATATTACTTGCTTTCACACATGGCCTTGCTGCTTAGCGTGTAAAATAAATAAATATTACTTGCTTCGGTGGAATTAATGGCGTACTGTAATGTCCAAAGCGCTTGCCTGGTGAACAGAAGCCCACTCATAACACGGACTTGACTTTCATGATTAATCACTTGTGAGTTTTTTCTACCAAAATTAGCGTCCCGTTAACTAAACTCTTTAACGTTATTTGACGAAAACTCATTTCTGCCCATATGCAGAAACGCGTTTTTGGTCAACTTACGGCTTACGTTTCAGTTATTGTCACGTAAGTTAGCAGTGCAAAAACTCTCTATTTTAGGAATTTGATCACATAATAATAGGTAGAGCTCGAGAGATTATTATACCAATTTATCGTCTCCTCTGTGCTGCGGTTGATTCATTATTGATCCAAAGGTCTGTGGGTTGGGCGGTCTGCCACCGTTGGAAATATCTGTATCGAACCACTCAATAAACTAGACAACTTGGATATTATCGTTGGAGCCCCCCTGTATATTACCGGTATAGGTGTAGACCAGACACAGACACCCATAATAAACAAACCTAAAGAAAATAAGCTGAAGAAATAAAAGTTTCCCAAACTATGTAGATAACTACGTATAGATAGATAAATAACACAGTTATACAGCTTATGGTAATCCACAATAGATAGAAAGATAATAACATAGACTTTGTATTCTACAAAACATTTCGTTACCTTCCCGACGATACACAAAGGTTTTGGAATCTATTTTGTAACACAATTTGCGCGTGAAAATGATTGCATTATCATATTATTATTATATCTAGAGCTAGACTTTACACCAGTCTCTAGGGACTACATAAGGTGTAAGGTAGGGAACATGAAAGTTTACATGACACAGGGTATAACTGCGGATGATTCAGCTGAGTCATTCTCAGGTACTTCGGTGTTGGACTAAAAACCCATTTAAACGATATTCCTTTTTAAGATTAAGCTATTCATTTTGACCCAAAATCAGAAGTTTTACTCGGGGCTGTGTGTTTGTGATTATGCTTCGTGAGCTTGCTTTGGTTTTGGGTTGGAACCGCGGAACGTTATTTGGAAAAACAGAAAAATTAATAAATAGCCTTCACGAAGTTGAGCTAACACAGAAATTAAAGCAGAGAGAGTCGAAAGACCCTAATCTGATTTACGAGTAATTTGCAAAGAATCCAAAATTTCTGGTGTCAGCTACGCTACGTACCTAATACTGAGGGTATGTTTCCCGAGTACTATTACTATTGAAAACGCGCTCTGATTTCTATTAGGTTACGTTTTTAGGGGTAAATACGCCCCAGCCATTCGCCACTGGCCACACTCGTGATAATAACCTCAATAAACTCACCTCCACCTCCGCCCCTGGCTTCCGAGAGGACAAAGAGGCTCACGGAGGATAAACATCCCTGCACAACCCTCCCTCACATCTCTACCTCAACTTCCTCATCCCTAATGCTCTCTCTACCGAATACGCTCGTGTTGACCCAGCACCTGAAGGGGAAGTATTGTGTCTCCTATCACCCATCTGATGAGAGGTATACCACTGGATGGGCACGCTACGACACAGACCACAAGAGTCTAATGTAGCAGTTGTTTCATTGCTACGAAATAAAAACGGTGGTGAAACACCAGTCACCAGAGCTGCCCCGTAATTCGCAAAATATACGACATATTCAGCAGTAAATTCTTGACAAATACAGTATGCCTGAAGACGCGACCAAGCAAAATACAGTATGCCTGAAGACGCGACCAAGCAAAATACAGTATGCCTGAAGACGCGACCAAGCAAAGCTTTTTCTGTCACTATTTCTGCAACTCATCTGTCTTTCACAGGAACTAATCTCACTTATTTTCTTCACAGGCCAACCAGCGAGTGGAAGAATACAAAAGACAAATCAAACAATTGGCTGTCAAACTGAAGGAAGTAAGTAATCAAACTTGAGGTCAGAATGAGAATCGATGGAGTATAATCGCATGGTCATTAGCGGTGGTCTTATCGTTCTGAAATTGAAGAGAGGTGGACGGGATAGGAGAAAGGCAGCCGTTCCGAGAACGAACCTTATCTGTTGAAGATAAAGTTCATCCCGGGCAAAAGTCAAACCTGTGACTTAGCGCTTACAAGGCAGGCGCGCTACCCTGCGAGCTAACTAGGCTGGCTGAATCAGGATTTAGCTACTGCATTGCCTACTTTATTACCAAGATCACGCCATCCTAGTAATCTTTTTGAGCAATCCTGACAATCTCTTTTATTTCTTCAGGCTGAAGCCAGAGCCGAATTCGCTGAGAAGACCGTCAAGAAACTGCAAAAGGAAGTCGACAGACTGGACTTGAGGTCAGAATGAGAATCGATGGAGTATAATCGCATGGTCATTAACGGAGGTCTTATCGTTCTGGAATTGAACAGGGGTGGACGGGATAGGAGAAAGCCAGCCGTTCCGAGAACGAACCTTATCTGTTGAAGATAAAGTTCATCCCAGGCGCGCTAACCTGCGAGCTAACTAGGCTGGCTGAATCAGGATTTAGCTACTGCATAGGCTACTTTATTACCAAGATCACGCCATCCTAGTAATCTCTTCTAGTAATCTCTTTGAACAATCTCTTTTATTTCTTCAGGCTGAAGCCAGAGCCGAATTCGCTGAGAAGACCGTCAAGAAACTGCAAAAGGAAGTCGACAGACTGGAAGGTAAGATCATCCTGTTTCTGTTGACAGATTCCCAAAACTTATTTAAAGTTACTCAAGTTCATTTCCAGCTTTATTTAAATTTCAAGTTCCAAGTTGGACGGACTTCTTTGAAAAAGAAAAAGGTCATTTTCTTTCGGCGACAAGCTGCCCGCGTCCTCACACCCTGCCGGAGTGAGGCCGGGAAAAGCCACCAGCAGCACGCGATCGCCCGGTGTATCCGGTCACCAACCACGGGCAACGTTGCCATCCTGTTTCTTTTGACAGATTCCCAAATGACTTATTTAAAGTTACTCAACTTCATTTCCAGCTTTATTTGAATTTCAAGTTCCAAGTTGGACGGACTTCTTTGAAAAAGAAAAAGGTCATTTTCTTTCGGCGACAAGCTGCCCACCTCCTCACACCCTGCCGGAGTGAGGCCGGGCAAAGCCACCAGCAGACCAACCACGGGCAACGTTGCTTAACAATCGAGAAATGGTGCGACTATCACCGCCGCTGGCTGAATTACTTTTGTTTTTTTGATTTCCACAGACGAACTGTTTCACGAGAAGGAGAAAATCAAAGACATTTCTGACGATCTGGATGCTACATTCGCTGAATTTCTTTCCGCTTAAACCCCTCATCCTGGCTTTCGTATTTAGCTTTTCCATCCCATTACCTTCGGTATCTCATTACCAATTTTTACTTTCTATTACCCTTACGAATAGGGAACCTATACAAGGTAATGAGAAAGTATTGCAATCGGTCCAAATTTTCAAAATCGGGAAATGGGTGGAAATATCCGTTTTTTAATCTCTCAAGATTGCACGGAGACATCCATCAAGATGTTCTCATTCCATCCCACCCATACTTATTTTGTGTCCTCTTCTTTCTCAAGCCTTGAATTTCCAATAGTCCGCGACGTAGAAGGCACGGTCATTGCTAGTAGGTCACTTTGGGATCCACCCTATACGCCGAGATCAAATTGAATTTTTGACTTTCTAAAGTAGGTCAAAGGGAAATTTTTAGCAATTTTTAATAAAAATGTCCCATGACGTCAAGATCAAATTGAATTTTTGACTTTTTAAAGTAGGTCCTTCTCAGTTTCAACTTCAAATTCGGGTTCGCCACAACAAATTTGCATGAGATTTGCGCGACCTTTCATTCGAAATTTAACCCAAAAGCATGTCTATTATCTACCACTGGGGGGGGGGTCTAAAAATACATTTTCCGGGACCATTTCGAGTTGCGCCGCGGACGAATTTTCGTACAAACCAACTGTTTTCATTGAGAAAAATATTTCGGTGAATTTGAAACTTGAGAGGAGGGACAGAAGGAGGGAGGCGGGGGGAGAGAGGAGGAGGGCGGGAAAGAGGGAGATGCGGAAAGAGAGATAACTTGATAACATTTTGTTGCTAACTTAATTTGAGTCGATTGAGCGGAGAGAATCATTTGATACAACTTTCTGGTATTCTCTTGTTGACCAGCACCTGAGAAATATTATGTCTCTTTTCGCCCATCTGATGAGAGGCATACTACGGGATGGGCATGCTACGACACAGACCACACGAATCTTAAGTAGCAGTTGTTTCATTGCTACGAAATAAAAACGCCGCGCCGATGAAACACTCATCTTAAAAAAAAACTTCAGTTTTCTTTTCTCTCTCTCTCTCTCTTTCTCTCTCTCTCTCTCACACACACACACACAATTTTCTTTTTCCTTCTAATCATTCCTTCCTATCTTATCTCCTTTATTATCATTCCTTTCACATTTCCTCTACTCTCCTTCTCTCTCCCACGTATCCTCTTCGGTTATCTTTTCGTCTCTTTTGCGCCGACGCAAATGAAGAAGGAGAGGGAAGAAAGAGAGAAGATGAGAGAAAGAGAGGAGGAGGGAGAGAGAAAGAGTGGAAGGGAAGGAAGAAAGAGTGAGAGGGTGAGGGAAGGAGGGAGTGAAGAGAGAGAGAGAGAGAGAAGGGGAGGGAGAGAGACTCTTAATTTTACTTTCGCAGCTATAACATTGATTTTAGTGAGAATATCATGGAAACCCTTTCACTGTTAAGGTACGCTCCCACTTGTCGTGAGTTTCATTCGATTTTTTTTTTCGAATATCCTGTAGGCAATGTAATTTAAATAAAAGTGTTCCCACTACACACGACACGATTTTTTTTTTTTTTTTAACGAAAAAAAAAATGTTCTTTTAAAATAATATGTCTCACATTTATGGAATTACATATTTCTGTCATTATCGTAGGGACCTCTATTTTATTTGATATTTGACACACCTTGTTTGTTATTGCCAGCATAGGACTGAAAAGTTCCTTTACATGTACGTCAACTCACAAGTCTTGTTTTACTGCCCGGGACTAAAAAGTCCGTTTACTTGCCACCTAATGTTTACTAGTCTTGTCTTGTATACCTTTTGTGGCATGATCCCCTTTCCTCACCTTTTAACTTGTTTCCTGGTCTTGTTAATATATCTGTATCTGACAGCGCACTGCACAGGAATGGGATTTCATAACTACATGTTTATTTTTAACCTTTACTGTTTACCTATTAGTACACATCTCTTTTTCCTTCCTTCTCATGGAAGCAACATGGTTTTACTCAGAGTTAGATCTCTGTTGTTGGCGGTGTTTGGGTCAAATCTTGTAACTAACTTTTGGGCCACATTGACTGGACCGATTGACTCGAAACTTGGTGCACTTGTGTATCTTGGATGACAATGGAATAGGCTATGAAAAAAATCGGGTCTTTACGCAGTAAAACCATGTTTTTGAAGATCTTAAATTTCTTTATTTTCCACATTGTGTACATATTACTATTATTCTATTAAGACGGTCTCTTCTAGATCCATTGTGTGCCGCTTTAACTTTTGTTTAGGACTATTGCACTACTTTTTCCATAATAACTTGTCCTCTTCTTCCCCCATTTCAGACGAGCTTGGTCTCAACAAAGACAGATACAAGTCCCTGGCCGACGAGATGGACTCCACCTTTGCCGAATTGGCCGGATACTAATCACCCCACTACACACCGCCAAACCAACTCGAATTGGTGCGCGCTTCGACGCCGCGCAACGCGCCAAACTGTCGAAGCGCGCAACTTTTTCGAGCTCCGTCGCGCGAGTTTCTTCTCTATGTATTTATTATATAAATATTTTTTAATTTTATTTATTTACTCTACCTGTAACTTTTATTAAATGACTTTCTTCACAAAAGAGAAGTTTTTTCGTTTTTTTCTTCTCTCTGGGGTAAAATCGGCCGGGCGTTCGAAGGCCGCGGAAGTTCTGTCGAAGGAATTCAAATCCGTTTAAATGGGAATTTAAACAGGCGTTTGTTTTCAAGTGTTTAGAACGAGTTCCGTCAAAAGTATAAACATGCTCTTCAGACCAAACTAGAGGAATTTTACCCATGTCCTATCAATGGTTTTACAAGACGGATTATGTCAAGATGGACAATATCTACGCTGCTTTTCGTAACGGGTTGTGCAGAGGTGTTCAGTGGAAGTAAGAAAATGGTTGCCTGTATATTTTCTATTATTTCTATTAATCTTTAAGATCGGTTAAGAGGGACCAAACCAATAAGCCAAACCATAATTCAGGAACGAAAATTAACAAAAAGTGTTTGAAACAGATTAGAGAGACTTGGTTAGAACTTAGACTGCGGAAATACAAGGACTTTTCAGGGTAGTTATCTAAAGAGAAAATAATGTAGGTTTTAGAAGTTTTACGTAATTAAAAAAGGTAAGGGAGCACGCACTATTTACAATCACTCAAAAGATTTCAAGAGTGGCTGATTTCGATCCTTTTAAAACAATAGATTTACCAAGAGTTAGGGTATTTGGACCAAAACATCTTTTTGCAAAAACAGTACAAGGGTTTATGGTAATGATGATGCAATGCGCTCCGCTCAGTTCTCGGACCCCAAATTTTAATGATCGAGGTGCATTGATGTTTTAACCGCTATTACCAAATTAACATCGGACCAGGCAATCGTGAGTTATAAACGTTCATCCAAACCATATGTTAAACCTCACTATCTACTTTGACATACTTCATAGGGGTAGTTTACAATTATCTTGATAAGAAAAGAGGAGATAGTATTTTGGATGGGGTTATCCGATCAAGGAACCCAAGGGGTGTTCAGAAAACCAAAGGCTCACGGTTGAAACTTCAACACATAGGAGCAAACCAAATTATTGTCACCGAAAAGTTTGCCTGATTAGGTGACAAGATTAGGACTTTGCTCATAGTGTTGTTGAATTTTTAAAAGTATTCCTTTGCCATCTGACAACTCCCTTCCAAAATAACTACCGCCCTTTCTTGCATAGCTTTAAGTGGAATCTAAATTTTAAGGTTTGAAAATTACTTTTTAGATTTAGGATTAAAAATTAGATTATAATCGAAAATTAGGCTAAGATATAATTTTAAGGTGTTTCTTTAATTTTAAGTTAGATTTTTGAGAATTTGATTTCAAAAGAGGTAACAACAGAGATATTTAATTAAAACTATATAAATAAACTTACTTTATCGAATAGGAAATAATTTAATAGCTTCTTTAAAAGGAACAGGCAATCTTGATTTTCTTTTCTTTCAACTTTCTACTATCTTCTTTCCCCTTTTACCCTTCTATGTGTGTTTCGTTTGGTGTTTTTCTTTTTAATAATTATATTACATTTTATTTTAAATATTTAAATATCTTAGCTCATTAAGTGTTCGTTCAGATTGTTCAGTATGGTTATTTGGTCATGATTTTATTTTTATATTTAAATTACACAAACAATATTTCCGTCATTTTATTAATGGGAGAGGACTGGTTTTTAGTCCCCAATAGAAAATAACTTGACTTTTTAACATGATTTTCAAAAAAAAAAAAAAAAAAAAAAAAAAAAAAAAAATCTCAAAATGTTGAGGTCTTATCGTCCAGAAATCGAAGATAGAATAAAGACGGGATAGGATAAATTCCGCCCCGGACCGGAATCGAATCCGCGCGAGACAGACAGACGCGCTACCAAACAAGCTAACTAGGCTGACAGATTGGCAAAATGATTTCAGTAGGTAGGTTACCATTCTTACGACTGGTCTATACCAGGGGCTTCCAACTAGCGGCCCGCAGGCCACATGTGGCCCGCCAGACCATTTTCGTGGCCAGCAAAGCTTTTTGAGATTAGTACAAAACTTACCTAAATGTAAAAAAAGTCAAAAAATCTTCGAATAAGTAATTTTTGAAAAATTTCGCCCGCGACGCTCAAAATTCGATCGGACTGCATTTCCGAAAAGTTTGGGGGAGGAGGGGGGGTGCTCCCCTATGTACATATGTGGCCCGCGAAGTACCTCCCACTGTAGCATGTGGCCCGCATACACTTGGAAGTTGGAAACCCCTGGTCTATACCTACCTAGTGGTCAAACGCTCAATTAAAAAAGAGGGCAAATTTCCAAACCTCGACTGGAACCAAACCATTATCTGTCTGTTTATCAGTCTTTCTGTCTAGGCCAAAAACTAGGCTGACAGGCTAGTCAGTCGAAAAAGAGTCAACTTGAAATTTTCCTTCGCTGAAACGAAGTGAAAGGTGACTAGAGAAAAAAACCCCCCCAAATGACAAACATGCGCACCAACCGAAACGGGCTGAAAATTTCGACAAATCGGAAAACAAAAGCTTTTCCTCGGAATTTTTTCTAGTTTTTCTTTCCTTACCGTTTCCAACACAATCGAACGCGTTAAAAAAAAACGACAGAGGAATAGAAAAAGCCAGAAAACTATGGCGTTTTAGAGAAAATTGAGTGTAAATTCGATTTTTTTTTCGGTGAATTTTCACGTGATTTTCTTTTCTAAGAATGCCTATGATGAATCACGATGGGCCTGACGTACAATCTTTGGAGAAAGGTAAGGATAACGACAGAGGAATAGAAAAAGCCAGAAAACTATGGCGTTTTAGAGAACATTGACTGTAAATTCGATTTTTTTCAGTGAATTTTCACGTGATTTTCTTTTCTAAGAATGCCTATGATGAATCACGATGGGCCTGACGTACAATCTTTGGAGAAAGGTAAGGATTGTTCCATTTATTCTAGGTTTTATTTGCAATTTATTTCTTTTAAGAGGTTTGACAGAGGGAACTGTAACTGCTAAGGTCTTATCGTCCCGAAAGTGAGAAAAGAAGGAAGACAGGATAGGAGAAAGCCAGCCTTTCCGATTTTTTTTTTTTTCCCAAAGAATGTAATTTTATTTTGTTCTTTACAATGACATCAACTAACGTTACAATTTAATAAGAATATATTATGACATTGTGATTTGTATTTGAAGAGGTTTGATACTTTCATAGAGGGAACTGAAAGTGCTAAGGTCTTATCGTCCCGAAAGTGAAGAAAGAAGGAACTTAAGGAAGACAGGATAGGAGAAAGCCAGCCTTTCCGAAATTTATTTAGTTGTACATACCTAAGTTATGTATTTAATTTCATTTGAACTTTATTCAGTGTTCCTCACACGAACAATAGTATATAGGTAGGTAGATAGTTAAAATATTACATTTCGAAGTTGTACATAACCTAAGTTATGGTATTTAATTTCATTTGAACTTTATTCAGTGTTCCTCACACGAACAATAGTATATAGGTAGGTAGATAGTTAAAATATTACATTTCGATGAGAAAGGGGGGAGGGGAGGGCAGTTTGGTACAAGTTCAGAAGCCACGACAATGAAATATTGCTACAAAAAGGAGCTGTCACAAATGAGCAGAGAAAAGTTATTTTAGGGTTAGGTTGAACGCAAAAAGTTCAAGTAAAGAAAGGCGCCATCTGATTGGTTCAAAGGTTTTCGTACCTGTCGGAGACCTTTTTTTTAAACTTTGAACAGAGAGTAGACCCAATGGGGTACATAAATGGTACATAAAATAACAAGCTGGGCCCGTCCCTCCGGGAATTTTTTAGTCCCTAGTTTATTCGATCGTGGTTAGAGAAAATCAGTACCTATGTACCTACCTAATTTGTTTAATATTCAGTTTATTATTATTCTTGATTTTTTTTTTTACTTTGAACAGAGAGTAGATCCAATGGGGTACATAAATGGTACATAAAATAACAAGCTGGGCCCGTCCCTCCGGGAATTTTTCAGCCCCTAGTTTATTCGGTCGTGGTTAGAGAAAATCAGTACCTATGTACCTACCTAATTTGTTTAATATTCAGTTTATTATTATTCTTGATTTGATTTTTTGATTTTACTTTAATGTGATGATTTAAACTCAAGACTACAGCCCGTTCTCCCTTTATTCCCAACATAATGTTTAAGTCACCCATCCATTTATTGGCCTTGCTCGGCGTAGCTTAACACAGGTGATGCTAAAACCGGTCTTAAAATAACGACTGAAGTGTTATCTAAAACTTTCTCGCTTTGAGTTTAGGTCGTCGCGACAAATTTCGAGATCAGAGCTCATTTGTGTGAGAAAATGTGAAAAAAATCCCCCAAAAACCAGTACACAGGTGACTCTAAAACCGGTTTTAAAATAACGACTGAAGTGTTTATCTAAAACTTTCTCGCTTTGAGTTTATAGGTCGTCGCGACAAATTTCGAGATCAGAGCTCATTTGTGTGAGAAAATGTGAAANNTGCACCACCATTTTCGTATTCCTGGTAAAAAGACCTTTAATTTGATATATAGGTCGACCAGGTTTGGATAAGTCCTTCTATGGGGACTAACCTTTCCCCGTTTTTCCTCCGAGCGACACAAAATGGCCTTGTAATTTAAACTATTCTTCTCTGTCAACCAACCTGAGTGATACAGTGGAATCTGGAGGTAAACACCAACGAGTCCAAGTCAAGTCATACAATTTAGCGTATATAATAAGCGGGAAACGATTTTTGTGACAAAAATAAAAAAAATATTTTATATTTCGCGGTGGTGCTTCATCATTTTATTGATATTATCATAAAAAAGAAATACTTTTTTTTATTACTATTGTAATAATAAAGGAAGGACGGGCTAAAAAGCACTGGATTTTTGAGTTGAAATAATCGAGGTTTTACTATACTTAAAATAACAATGATTTCTTCCAGTATCCGGGCACACGGTGCTAGGTCTGGGCCTGGCCGGTCTGGTGTTTGTAGCCACCGTCTGTCTAGCGACATGCTACTGTCGGCGCCGTTCCTCCCCCCTAGAGGCCAAGAAGCTCGCCCTCTCCCAGATGACCTTGAAGCGGCCGACGGCCGTGCGGTCACCGGCAGCGGCCGGGCCCAACAGTCACTACCTCAAGAAGTCCCCCTCGCCCACCTACGCTACACCGGTGGTGAGTCACTTCTTTCCTTTCTTAATAAATAGCATT
>NW_007377775.1:85364-105833 GCF_000475195.1 Diaphorina citri
GATCAAGTGACCATAGCCTAAATCCAGGGTAGAAAAAAATCTCACCTGCGGCAAAAAGAATGGGACGCGGGAACTTAAATTTGGGCGCTTTCCTGGGGAAAAAATTTGGTTATGTGTTTGTTTTTTTCCTCCCTTCTCCCTTCATTTTGGTGTTTGGGACTTTTGGCTTTTGGTATTTGGTTTGGTGAACAGGTGAACTTTTTGGTCAGATAATCAAATTTTGCCTGAAAGCTCTTTAAATTTTACAGAAACCACAGAAAGTGTTAAAAGTGCGTTTCACAAATTGAAGTTATGGTTTTTAAAAGTCCTATCTGTAGGTATTCAAAATGATGCCCCATCTCAAGTAATCTTTTGTTCCCGGAAGAATATCTTGAAATCAAGGTAAGTACCCCTAAGTATACCCATTGAAGTACTAGCTGTGAAGGTATTTGAAAGCCTTCAATTAATTGAGATGAAACCCTTCAATGGGTACAAATTTTTATAGCAAGCTTATCTACATCAAGTATTTTCAAAATCCACCCATATTTTAATCTGATAGGTATGAAGTTTTTTTTTTTTTTTTTTTTTTGTATTGAAAAAGTAAAAGCAAGCGTGTGTAGAAGGTCCACGGTTCGAATCCCACCATCGACAAAAAACCGCACTCGTCTTTCGATTACTTTTCGATTACAAATAATTCAACGGGTAACTTTCTGGTGTTCTCGTGTTGACGTGTTGACAGTATTGTGTCTCCTATCACCCATCTGATGAGAGGTATACCACTGGATGGGCATGCTACGACACAGACCACAAGAGTCTAATGTAGCAGTTGTTTCATTGCTACGAACCAGCACCTGAAGGGGAAGTATTGTGTCTGTTCTCGCCCATCTGATGAGAGGTATACCACTGGATGGGCATGCTACGACACAGACCACAAGAGTCTAATGTAGCAGTTGTTTCATTGCTACGAAAGGCGGTGAAACACCAGTCACCAGAGCTGCCCCGTAATTCGCAAAATATACGACACATTCAGCAGTAAATTCTAGACAAATACAGTATGCCTGAAGACGCGACCAAGCAAAGCTTTTTCTGTCACTATTTCTGCAACTCATCTGTCTTTCACACGAACTAATCTCACTTATTTTCTTCACAGGCCAACCAGCGAGTGGAAGAATACAAAAGACAAATCAAACAATTGGCTGTCAAACTGAAGGAAGTAAGTAATCAGACTTGAGGTCAGAATGAGAATCGATGGAGTATAATCGCATGGTCATTAACGGAGGTCTTATCGTTCTGGAATTGAACAGGGGTGGACGGGATAGGAGAAAGCCAGCCGTTCCGAGAACGAACCTTATCTGTTGAAGATAAAGTTCATCCCGGGCAAAAGTCAAACCTGTGACTTAGCGCTTACAAGGCAGGCGCGCTACCCTGCGAGCTAACTAGGCTGGCTGAATCAGGATTTAGCTACTGCATTGCCTACTTTATTACCAAGATCACGCCATCCTAGCAATCTTTTTGAGCAATCCTGACAATCTCTAACTTGAGGTCAGAATGAGAATCGATGGAGTATAATCGCATGGTCATTAGCGGTGGTCTTATCGTTCTGAAATTGAAGAGAGGTGGACGGGAGAGGAGAAAGGCAGCCGTTCCGAGAACGAACCTTATCTGTTGAAGATAAAGTTCATCCCAGGCGCGCTAACCTGCGAGCTAACTAGGCTGGCTGAATCAGGATTTAGCTACTGCATTGCCTACTTTATTACCAAGATCACGCCATCCTAGTAATCTCTTCTAGTAATCTCTTTGAACAATCTCTTTTATTTCTTCAGGCTGAAGCCAGAGCCGAATTCGCTGAGAAGACCGTCAAGAAACTGCAAAAGGAAGTCGACAGACTGGAAGGTAAGACCATCCTGTTTCTTTTGACAGATTCCCAAATGACTTATTTAAAGTTACTCAACTTCATTTCCAGCTTTATTTGAATTTCAAGTTCCAAGTTGGACGGACTTCTTTGAAAAAGAAAAAGGTCATTTTCTTTCGGCGACAAGCTGCCCACCTCCTCACACCCTGCCGGAGTGAGGCCGGGAAAAGCCACCAGCAGCACGCGATCGCCCGGTGTATCCGGTCACCAACCACGCGAAACGTTGTTTAACAATCGAGAAATGGTGCAACTATCGCCGCCGCTGGCTGAATTACTTTTGTTTTTTGATTTTCACAGACGAACTGTTTCACGAGAAGGAGAAAATCAAAGACATTTCTGACGATCTGGATGCTACATTCGCTGAATTTCTTTCCGCTTAAACCCCTCACCCTGGCTTTCGTATTTAGCTTTTCCATCCCATTACCTTCGGTATCTCATTACCAATTTTTAATCTCTCAAGATTTCACGGAGACATCCATCAAGATGTTCTCATTCCATCCCACCCATACGTATTTTCATTCCGTGTCTTCTTCTTCTTCTTCTTTCTCAAGCCTTGAATTTCCAATAGTCCGCGACGTAGAAGGCACGGTCATTGCTAGTAGGTCACTTTGGGATCCACCCTATATTTTCGCCATCTCACTTGATCATTTTCTTTTCATTCAATTTCTCAAGAAGTCCCTTTTCCCGTCAGTTCTGGCGCCATTTTTCGGATCACCCCCTAGAAAAGCTTCCCCAATTGTACTTCCCTTGAGAGTAACTCGCAATGAACTTCTGGAGGTTGGCGGTTCGAGTTCAAGTCATATTATCGAGGATGCATTGGGGAAAACCGAGTAGTGGTCCCAAAACCCATCCCTGAGGTACACCCGAAACAGTATCCATTTAGATATCTATTTGTTGGCACCTAAAACTGGAATCGGTCGGTGAGGTATATATACGTATATACGAGTGGAACCATTCATTAATTGGAGGAAGTTGGAGGAACTTCATATTATGACAAGTACTTCTGCAAAAAAACAGTTCAAATTCCTCATCATCTTTGGCCTTTTCCGATCGATCCTCGTCCAAGTTTCGTTGATCCGATTTGATCCCAATAACACTCGAGGTTCAACTGTCCCTACTCGGTAGAGGTCGGTAAGTTTCGTCAAATTTCGTGTCGATGATCGTTCCTAGCATTCCACGCACGCATCCTTTGTCTTCGCATCTAAAACTTTATGTATTGAACTGATTCCATTATAGCATCCAGCAATCCAGCATGCCATCAAAACCCCATCTCTGACGGCTAGATTCGTTAAGAGCATCCATGTTTGCATTGATTGTATCATTTCTCATTTCTTTGTCTATCGATTCTTTTACTGAAAGCATCCATTTTTGCATCCATTGTATCATTTCTTTGTCTATCGATTCTTTTACTGATTTTAAACTACACTTCCTTTTGTCGCGAATGTTCTGAAATCTTAGATCACGGCACTGGGCC
Source organism: Diaphorina citri (assembly GCF_000475195.1). Taxonomy (NCBI): domain Eukaryota; kingdom Metazoa; phylum Arthropoda; class Insecta; order Hemiptera; family Psyllidae; genus Diaphorina; species Diaphorina citri. The sequence goes on from NW_007377775.1 coordinate 88,730, forward strand.
AGGCCAAGTTCCAGTAAGCACGCCCGTCTGTTTCAAATAACTTGTACGATATCACGACTGTAGTTTTTTTTTTTTTTTTTTTTTTTTTTTACAAAAACCCTTGTTTAATCTAATTATAATCATTGTTTATCTTCATTTTTTTTTTTTAGAATTTTAAGAATTTATTTTATTCACGATACATTATTATCGACTAACCCCATATTTAATCATCTTAGGCTAGGTTTTTAGACTTTAAGCTAACGTTTACTAATTTAGTACACAGCTACAGAAGAACCTTTGGTTTGTACATTTTAACTGCTGATGCCAACGAAACAAATTAAAATTCAAGAAAATTAATTTACTTACAGGAGAAAAAGAATGACGAACCATATTCAACTATAAATTATTTTCTTGTGTTTTTTTTTTAATCAACAGTTTTTGTGTGTAGTTTTAGTTTGTAGGACATTTTACTCTATTTTATTTTATTATTACTGTTTTATTTTATTTTATTTTTTGTTTTGTGGAGAAAATATTTCGAGAAACACTTGCACAATAGTTACGGGTAAGCTTTGTGGGTCAACTTTGAACAACTAATGGCTTCTGAAATTCTCCAAGATAAATTACGGCGAAACAACTCAAAGTTTCCACAATGATTTTTTCCCAAGCAAATCTTTAGGAAGTCACCATTTTAAATCACCGAGTCTTTTTCGCGATTTTATTTCTCCACACTTTGTTTTCGTTTGTTTCTTACTAATGGTTAATATTTAAATAAAAGAGTTCTAAGCTAGTCAAATTATTGTTTAATTAGTGTCTATCCTATATTGTTAGTATTAAATGTAACTATTCCCTAGAAGTATGTCAAGAAAGAATAAAATAGACTAATAGAGTATAATAGAATAGAATAGAATAAAATAGAATATACCGTGTTTATCCCGTCAGAATGAGACTGAAAGTCCCTCTATTCCCGCAGTCTAAACAAAGTACACCTACATAATTATTATGTATTTCACTAGTAGTTTTTACAGAAATTTTACTTAAAGTCCTGTTTGCTTTTTTTCTTCATAAATATAGAATTATTATTATTTTCATTTTTTTATGTTCATTAATTGTTTCTTGTCGACCATCTTTCGGATCACCCTTATCTCTTTCTCTGGACACTTTTGGCTCCCGTAAATGGACAAGTCCTCAAATTTGGTCTCTTTGTTAACGTAATGGGACAAAACGGGTTCAATGTGTTTTGAACCATTTGTACACAAAGTTCCTTTAGAAATCTAGAATTATCAATGACTCCTTTTTGGATTGAAAAATCTCCCATTAGAGAAATTTCTGATTTAAGGTAATTGGCGAAACCCGGCATATTTTGACACCAAATAATAAAGTGGTGAGGATTTTCTGGTGTCATTTACAACCGAAGAGTCCGAAGTGAAGAAAGATCACTGAATTTATCCCCTTTTTTTGGCCAGTACATTTCAAAATATCATAACAAGTTACCAAATATGTTTATTTATTTTTTTAACCACATTTAAAAACATTATAGGAAAAAAAAAAGGAAAATCTAGTTTATTTCTACTAGCATGTTTTTGTTGTTTAATTTATTTTCAGTATTTTTTGTTATAGATAAAAGTCATTTAAATGAGAACAAATAAATGCAAAATACATTATTGTTCCTTATTATTATTTATACCCTTATTCTGTTTTTGTTTCTTTGTTTGTTAGTTCGTTTTTTTTTTTTTTTTTTTTTTTTTAAAGGGAAATGCACTGGATTTTTGAGTTGAAATAATCGATGTTCTACTGTACTTAAAATAACAATAATAATTTCTTCCAGTATCCGGGCACACGGTGCTAGGTCTGGGCCTGGCCGGTCTCGTGTTTGCAGCCACCGTCTGTCTAGCGACATGCTACTGTCGGCGCCGTACCTCCCCCCTAGAGGCCAAGAAGCTCGCCCTCTCCCAGATGACCTTGAAGCGGCCGACGGCCGTGCGGTCACCGGCAGCGGCCGGGCCCAACAGTCACTACCTCAAGAAGTCCCCCTCGCCCACCTACGCTACACCGGTGGTGAGTCACTTCTTTCCTTTCGTAATAAATAGCATTATTTTTCATTATAAAAATTAAAAAGACAATTGAGATTCGACATTCAATGAAGAAACTGCGGTGAGCTTTCGAGAATACTCAGATTAAGGAGCGCGGTAGCGCCCCGCCCCGCCAAATCAAGAAAGTTTTACCGCACTACTAGAAATATTATACGCCATAGAGAATAAAGTAGCCGTTTTCAGGTAGTTGTAGAGGGACACCTACAAATGGCGGAAGAAAACGGATTCCTATTATCAGACCAAAATCACAAGAGATATGTTTACGAGTGCTGGAATTGAAGTCTTCAACCTCGTTCCAGCGCTCGTAGAGTAAAGTGGGAACAATCTCATTTAAATTACATTGCCTACAGGACATTCGGAAAAAAATCGGATGAAACTCACGACAAAATAGGAACGGCACGAGTAATAATGTACTTCACCTATTCCACGCCTTATCATATCATTCATATCTCCCTTCCAGGCGTCCCTGGTGAACAGCCCCACCGGATCGACCAACTCCAACAACGGCGCAGGAAGCAACAGCCATAGTCCAATACAACCCTGTGTGGCGTTACCAGGCACTGTGTAAGTATTCTGACAAATCGAGATTGAACAAAACGTTGAGTAGTTATGGTGGGAGGTGGAACAAGGGCATCCTTGAAAACGGCTTATAGTCGCGGACCTAAAAACGTCGCGAAGAAATGCCCTTTGTTTTTTTTTTTTTAAATTCAAACAAATGCCTAAATATAACTTCGGACAAACCGCTGTAACAAATTGAAGTGAATTTCCACACACAAAAAGGCCACTGAACCTTAGTTGTAGCGGCAAATAGGCCCCCAAAGATGGTGGCTCAAGCTTATACGAATGTACGAATCTAGAGACTCGTTTGTACACAAAAAAAGCCCACTCTGAGGCTTGGGTGTAGGAGTAACCGCCCCAAAAGGGAGCAACCGCCCCAAAAGATGGGTTAAGCTTCTAAGATACTATAGAATATAGAAGATCGTGTTTAAAAAAGATTTTAGATTTTTTTTCTCCAAAAAAGCCGCCAGCCAAAAGAATCATCCTTTCACCGCAATCTCTCCCTCCCTTCCAGCGTTATCACGGAGAACGATGAAGCTTAGTTGTAGCGGCAAATGGGCCCCAAAAGATGGCGGCTCAAGCTTATACGAATGTACGAATCTAGAGACTCGTTTATACACAAAAAAAGCCCACTTTGAGGCTTGGGTGTAGGAGCAACCGCCCCAAAAGGGAGCAACCGCCCCAAAAGGGAGCAACCGCCCCAAAAGGGAGCAGCCGCCCCAAAAGATGGGTTAAGCTTCTAAGATACCATAGAAGATCGTGTTTAAAAAAGATTTCAGATTTTTTTTTCTCCAAAAAAGCCGCCAGCCAAAAGAATCATCCTTTCACCGCAATCTCTCCCTCCCTTCCAGCGTTATCACGGAGAACGAGAAGGCCGCCCCTCTCGTCCTGGGTGTTGCCGGCCCTACGACCGCCGGCAATGGTCCGGCGGCTAACGGCACGGATTCGGACGACTCTTGCGCCCTCGTTAACAAGGAGACGGTCGACTGCGACGGAAATGCGGAAGGCAAACTGGGCCAGATATTCTTCAAGATCAAGTGAGTGTAGACCTTGATACAAACACAAAAAGCCCACTCTGGGTGTATGTCTCTAGCTCTTACCGTTCTCGAGATATTTTGTTTACAGACAGACACACACACGGACTAATGGCTGAAACTTTGGATTTAGGCTTACAAAAAGCCCACTCTGGGTGTATGGGCAATATAGCCCCCAAAAATGGATTAAGCTTATACTAATCTACAAAGTGTAAACCTTCCTATTCCTACCCTACATGGTTTTACTTTACTTGGTTTGATAGAGGGAACTGTTCCGTTCTGTGGACGAACCTTATCTGTTTAGGATAAAATCCTCCCAGTCAGTCAGTTCAGTCGACCGTGTCCACCGGACACACCTTTAAACCTCTATCAAACTTGAGCAGTCCATTCGAAATCTCAAACCAAACTGTTCCCTCACAGGTATCAAGAGAAGGAGAACGTCTTGGTCGTCACGGTCATCAAGTGCCGTGACCTCTTCATCAAGGATACGCCGTCAGGATCAAGTGACCCGTACGTCAAGGTGCATCTCCTACCCGACAAGCAGAAGGTCAAGACTCGAGTCCTGCGCAAGACGAGAAATCCGATCTACAACGAAGAGTTTACGTTTACTGGAATTACGCCACATCAACTGAAGGTAAGCGATTTTGAAATTTCATTGAAAAAAAGAACGATTTGATAAACTAGAGGTTCCATAAACTGTTGGCTGTCCGACTTGGGGAACTTAAACAGGAAGCAGACCAGTGTCTTGCTGTGGGACTATAAATAGGGATCAGAGCAGCCAAACCCTAACCCTAACCAGGCTGGCTAGCTGCGGGTTACAAAGGGTTTATCGTGTTTCAAAGGAAAAACATAGGGAATAGGTACCTCATGATGGTTGACTGCGGTTTGGGACGGGCCTAGTAATCTTGGGTAGAGATTATCAACCCCCTTGGTGGAAAGTGCAGCTAAAAAAATGTAAATGTAAAGGCAGTTTCTTTGTGTTATTATGTCACAACTTTGGTGCTCACTGCAGCATTGTAGGATTTTCCCAATATCTCAATAATCTAAAATCACATGTTTACCTACCATGCTGGCACCGGTCGCTATGCGCATTTATTTCTATGTCATAGCTACTCATTTTCCTCACGAGGCTGAGTACCTAACCATGCTGGCACCGGTCGCTATGCGCATTTATATGTCATAGCTACTCATTTTCCTCACGAGGCTGAGTGGGCCCCGCACACGCAGTCACGGAATCAATCATTTGCATGATACAAATTTCTTGACCCCGCCGGGAATCGAACCCGGGTCTCCCGCGTGCACCACGGAATCAATGATTTGGATGATACAAATTTCTTGACCCCGCCGGGAATCGAACCCGGGTCTCCCGCGTGCAAGGCGAGCGCAGTGACCACCTAACCAGGGAGCTGACCCATCGTCATAATCTGCAGAAGACTACTTAAGCTGGCATTGCTGCAAATGCCTTGATATCCTCTATTGTGGAAAGTGCAGCTACACCGCTACAACCCCAATACCAACAACTGTTGAGCTCACTCCAGAAAAACAGGGAAAGTAAAAAAGGATTCTACAAAGACCTGATCGATTCTAATCCTTATTTCTCTTCCAGGGCTCTACGCTCCACTTCGTCGTCTTTAGTTTCGACCGCTATTCTCGGGACGATATCGTGGGACAAAAAACACATCCTTATTTCTCTTCCAGGGCTCTACGCTTCACTTCGTCGTCTTTAGTTTCGACCGCTATTCTCGGGACGATATCGTGGGCGAAGTATTCTACTCTCTCCAATCCTTTGAAACCTATGTAACTGTTGAGCTCACTCCAGAAAAACAGGGAAAGTAAAAAAAGGATTCTACAAAGACCTGATTGATTCTAATCCTTATTTCTCTTCCAGGGCTCTACGCTCCACTTCGTCGTCTTTAGTTTCGACCGCTATTCTCGGGACGATATCGTGGGCGAAGTATTCTACTCTCTCCAATCCTTTGAAACCTATGGTCACTCCCTATCTTTCTGTCGGGACATACAGCCGAGAAACTTGCGAGTAAGTCTGTTTAAACTTGATAAGGAGAACCAAAAAGGCAGATATATTTTGCAGAACTTCAAAGAGGTAAGTCTGTTTGTTTCTCTATCAAACTTGAATTGCCAGCCCTAGTTAGCTTGGTTGGTAGTGCGTCTGCCTTGTAAGCGCTCGGCCGCGGACGGATTTTATCCTGAACGGATAATGTTTGTTCTCGGAACGGGTGGCTTTCTCTTATCCTATCTTCCTTCTCTCTTCGATTTCGGGACGATAAGACCTTAGCAGTTACAATTCCCTCTATCAAACCTATTAAAAAACTTAAATTCCTATTTCACTCTATTTCAGATAAAGTCTCAGGGCCGGGGTGAGATCCTGCTGTCTCTCTGTTGGCAGCCGGCAGCCAACCGCTTCACCATAGTGGTTCTCAAGGCTCGGAATTTGCCCAAAATGGACGTCACTGGTCTTGCAGGTAATAATTTGTGTGCAACCTTTCCCCGTTTGTTCTCCGAACGACACAAAATGTCCTTGTAATTTTAAAAATAATCTTCTCTTTCAACCAACCTCAGTGGTGCAGTGGACTTTGAATCTGGAGGTAACCACCGAGTCCAAGTAATAATAATAGTGCTTATTTATACTGCTCGCATAGGACTGAAAAGTCCCTTTACTTCAGCAGTAGGCTACTACTATTATTGTGGTCAACCCCAGGTGGGAATCAAACCCAGAACCTAGTGCTTGAAAGATAGAAGCCCTCTGAGCTAACTGGTCTTATGAGCAAACACTTGTGGGATTGTACAGGGGCTAAGTAAGTGTCCACAACAGAGAACCAACCATCAACCATAGCCTAATACCAACCCATGGGAAACGAACATTCTAATGAACAGAAGTGTCCTAAATAAAGCCTTGTCCTAAATAAAGCCTTGACCATAGGTCCAAAAATAGTACTCATACTTACAGAAAATTAAGAACTTGAGTCTCGTATTTTTTCTGAGATGGTCAATGGTTTATTTCGGATAAATATTCTAACCCGGTACTTGTGCAGAAGTCACGTCCGAGGAATATTGCTACCAAAGGAACTGGCACAAACAAGCAGTGACCAGTGTTATTATAGGGTTAGGTTAAACACAAAAAGGAGCTTTTCTTTTCCACAGATGTGACTTCTGCATAATTACCTTCTAACTAAAAAAGTAGGAGGTTCCAGGCTCTGTTGTGGACACCCTGGTCAGATGAATTATCTCAGATTTGAGAATTTGACCACAGTGGATCAATTCGGATGGGTGACCATCTGGATAATTGGATGCTTTCCACAGATGAGGTTAAAAATTCGATTGGTTTTTAAGCTACGATAAGCAGGGTTTCTGCAAAAGGTCATTCATCCATTCATTGAATACATGCGGAATATTTTTAGAAATATCTTCATACATTTTACCCACCCCTATTCATAAAATAATTAATTATAACAACCTTTACCTCTTAATTATGATTACCTCATATAAGGGTCCAATAAGGGACTTTCCTCAAGATGTTCCAATGAGCAGATTTCAAGATATGTTTAGAAATATGCACTATTATGAGTTGTAAAATATACATGCTGGATGGCTTTTTTTAGATGGTTGAAATTTCCATTCCATTATACCCCTTTGCTGTCTTTAAGTTCAGGTAATAATGAGGATAGTGGCAAATACTGACCCCATTGGGATCAGAAAATGTGAAGAGGAGAAGTAACAGCAGGGTTGAAATTTTGTAGCTTTTTTTTACAATGTTTACATTTACATGCATTCCACCCTTTCAAAACAGAAACTAAATGTAAAATAAGTAGGTACTTAAATAATAATCATAATAATAAAAATGTAGGTAGAATCATTATGCTTTGGAGATAGGTAATTTGAGTCCAAGTCAAGTCATAAAATTTAGTGAGGTGTATTAATCAAGGAACTTTTATGGTGGGCATTCATGCTTATTACATACTTTTAAAATTTCATTCCTATTGTGAAGATTCCTAAAAAAGTTTTTTAGGGATATCCCAGCATCCAGCCATTTTTAACTATTTCTTAAAGCAGTGATATTTTTTTTGTTAGGATTTCTAAGTAGTAATGTGAGTCGAGAATCAAGACCTTACATAGAATGCATAGTGTCTGGGAACATGATTATAATAGGTAGCAGTTTTTTTTCCAGTTTTTTTTTCCAGTGAGAATACAAAAAACAGATTGACCATTTACCTACCTACCTACATATTATCTTTTACCTTTTCAAATATTCTGATACTTATCCAATAACTTTAGAGATACAAATTATATTGAATTTACAAATTATCTACCTACCTATATGATAATTATACACTTACAATATTATCTCGTACATAATAAATAAATAAAATATAAGAAATATATACCCAATATTATTTTTAAGACAATTCATAGTGTTTTCATTTGGTTAATGGGCTGAATAAGTACACTAGCATGCAAGACAAATTTCAATTTTAGCAAAAAAGAGAAAAAGCAAAATACTTACTGCCATTTTGTGGAGAAGTCTGATCAAAATCTGCTAGGTTGCAGGAAGAAGTTGAGGTCTTCTATGGCTGAAATGAAAGGGAGCAAAAGAGTGTATGTTAAATTAGATTAAGTAGGTAAGTATTTAAAGGGTCTTTCTTAGCAAGCTTTGAAGGAATACAGGATAGTTCTGTATTTTTTTTTTTCTTAAAAAAAAAAATAATAATAATAATAATAATAAATAAAAAATATTTAAGGCTTAGGTATACACCAGGATTCTCAACCAGTTTTTGTCAGCTTAATAGCTATCCCATAAGCAAAGATAGAGTAAAGACAGGACAGGATACTGTTTAGGATAATATCACCCCAGGTGGGAATCAAACCCAGAACCTAGTGCTTGAAAGATAGAAGCCCTCTGAGCTAACTGGTCTTATGAGCAAACACTTGTGGGATTGTACAGGGGCTAAGTAAGTGTCCACAACAGAGAACCAACCATCAACCATAGCCTAATACCAACCCATGGGAAACGAACATTCTAATGAACAGAAGTGTCCTAAATAAAGCCTTGTCCTAAATAAAGCCTTGACCATAGGTCCAAAAATAGTACTCATACTTACAGAAAATTAAGAACTTGAGTCTCGTATTTTTTCTGAGATGGTCAATGGTTTATTTCGGATAAATATTCTAACCCGGTACTTGTGCAGAAGTCACGTCCGAGGAATATTGCTACCAAAGGAACTGGCACAAACAAGCAGTGACCAGTGTTATTATAGGGTTAGGTTAAACACAAAAAGGAGCTTTTCTTTTCCACAAACCAGTTGCCTCTAATTCTTTAACAAGCTGGGTCCGTCCCTCCGGGAATTTTTTAGGCCGTAGTTTATTCGATCGTGGTTAAAGAATACCTTTGTACCTACCTAATTTGTTTAATATTCAGTTTATTATCATTCTTGATTTGATTTTTTGATTTTACTTTCATGTAATGATTTAAAATCAAGACTAGAGCCCGTTCTCCCTTTATTCCCCATATAATGTTCAAGTCACCCATACATTTATTGGCCTTGCTCGGCGTAGCTTAAGATAGGTGACGCTAAAACCGGTCTTAAATGATCGACTGAAGTGTTATCTAAAACTTTCTCGCTTTGAGTTCATAGGTTGTCGCGACAAATTTCGAGATCAGAGCCCATTTGTGTGAGAAAATGTGAAAAAAATCCCCCCAAAACCAGTTTTTTTGCTTTTATGGCTTTATGGTTTTCCGGACAAAATTTGCACCACCATTTTCTTGATCCTGGTAAAAAGACCTTTAATTTGATATATAGGTCGACCAGGTTTGGATAACTCCTTCTATGGGGACAGACCGACCGACAGACCGACCGACAGACAGACAGACAGACAGACAGACAGACAGACAGACGACACCGAAGCGAATACAATAGTCCGTCCACTATACCTTTTATTATGTTATTTCGTAGCGATGAAAAAAAAACTGCTACATTAGAAACAGGTGGTCTGCGTCGTGGCATGCACATCCCGTAGTATGCCTCTCATCAGATGGGCGAGAAGAGACACAATACTTCCCATTTAGGTGCTGGGTTAACACGAGAACACCAGAAAGTAACCCTTTGAAATATTTGCAATTTTTTGTCGATGGTGGGATACCAAACCTCTTTTTAAAAAATAATAGCCTACTGCTGGGGAGACGGTTTAGTCCAATTTGAGGAGTACTAATAATCCCTATTATACTTCTCTCGCAGGTGATTGGTCGGCTAGATCTGGGCGGAGACAAGAGCTCAGGTACCGCCCTCACCCATTGGACAGACGTGTGCAATTCACCCCGCAGACAAATAGCCGAGTGGCACAAACTTCGAGAGTAAACACAAACTCCTCCTAACACCCTTCTTCCACATCCATCAAGAGAGACGTAACCTCTTTAACTAATTTATCAAAGCTGCTTAAAAAATCACCAGTTTCTCAAGTAAAACTTAATGATTTATCAAAGCAACTTAAAAAATCACCAGTTTCTCAAGTAAAACTTAATGCAGCCCGTTCTCCCTTTATTCCCAACATAATGTTTAAAGTCACCCATCCATTTATTGGCCTTGCTCGGCGTAGCTTAACACAGGTGACGCTAAAACCGCTCTTAAAATAACGACTGAAGTGTTATCTAAAACTTTCTCGCTATGAGTTTATAGGTCGTCGCGACAAATTTTTCGAGATCAGAGCTCATTTGTGTGAGATAATGTGAAAAAAATCCCCCAAAAACCAGTTTTTTTTTGGTTTTTTGGCTTTATTGAACCACCATTTACGTATTCCTGGTAAAAAGACCTTTAATTTGATTTATATAGGTCGACCAGGTTTGGAAAGTCCTTCTATGGGGACAGACCGACCGACTGACAAACACCGAAGCAAATACAATAGCCCGTCCACTATACCTTTTTTTATGTGCTTATTTATACCGCTCGCATAGGACTGAAAAGTCCCTTTACTCCAACAGTAGGCTACTACTATTATTGTGGTCAAATTCTCAAATTATATTAAACAGGACTCAGGAGGGCATGGGTTCAATACCAGCCGAAATATGAAATTTTTTCCTCAATATAATTTGAGAATTTGACCGCAGTGGATCACTGAAGTTGAGTAATCTGGATCGGTGACCATCTGGATAATTGGATGCTTTCCACAGATGAGGTTAAAGATTCGATTGGTTTTTAAGCTACGATAAGCAGGGTTTCTGCAAAAGGTCATCCATCCATTCATTAAAGACATGCGGAATATTTTTAGAAATATCTTCATACATTTTACCCACCCCTATTCATAAAATAATTAATTATAAGAACCTTTACCTCTTAATTATGAAGATATTCTTCAAGATCAAGTGAGTGTAGACCTAGATACAAATACAAAAAGCCCACTCTGGGTTTATGTCTCTAGCTCTTACCGTTCTCACAGGTATCAAGAGAAGGAGAATGAATAGTAATTAGTAAATGAGACAAATGTATATGGGTTAAAAGTGTGGACACACCTTTTCCCTCTATCAAACTTTAGCAGCCCATTCGAAATCTCAAACCAAACTGTTCCCTCACAGGTATCAAGAGAAGGAGAGCGTCTTGGTCGTCACGGTCATCAAGTGCCGTGACCTCTTCATCAAGGATACGCCGTCAGGATCAAGTGACCCGTACGTCAAGGTGCATAGGGACTTTCCTTAAGATATTCCAATGAACAGATTTCAAGATATTTTTAGAAATATGCACTATTATGAGTTGTAAAATATACATGCTGGACGGCTTTTTTTAGATGGTTGAAATTTCCATTACATTGTACCCCTTTGCTGTCTTTAAGTTCAGGTAATAATGAGGATAGTGGCAAATACTGACCCCATTGGGATCAGAAAATGTGAAGAGGAGAAATATTGATCTCACATATCGTTGGTTAGGAAACAACACAGCTTAAGAACTACCAGTACCTGCCTCGGTCGTACACAAAAAGTCGAATCCGAGGCTTAGGTGTAGGGGCAGACAGCTCTCATGGATGGGTTAAGCTTCTACGAATCTACGAAGCTTCTACGAATCGACCTGCCTAGGTAGTGTAGTGATCAAGACGCTCGCCTGGTAAACAGGACTCAGGAGGGCATGGGTTCAATACCAGCCGAAGTATGAAATTTTTTCCTCAATAAAATTTGAGAATTTGACCGCAGTGGATCACTGAAGTTGAGTAATCTGGATCGGTGACCATCTGGATAATTGGATGCCTTCCACAGATGAGGTTAAAGATTCGATTGGTTTTTAAGCTACGATAAGCAGGGTTTCTGCAAAAGGTCCATTCATTGAAGACCTACACGTGGAATATTTTTAGAAATATCTTCATACATTTTACCCACCCCTATTCATAAAATAATTAATTATAAGAACCTTTACCTCTTAATTATGATTAGCTCATATAAGGGTCCAAAAAGGGACTTTCCTCAAGATGTTCCAATGAGCAGATTTCAAGATATGTTTAGAAATATGCACTATTATGAGTTGTAAAATATACATGCTGGATGGCTTTTTTTTTAGATGGTTGAAATTTCCATTACATTATACCCCTTTGCTGTCTTTAAGTTCAGGTAATAATGAGGATAGTGGCAAATACTGACCCCATTGGGATCAGAAAATGTGAAGAGGAGAAGTAACAGCAGGGTTGAAATTTTGTAGCTTTTTTTACAATGTTTACATTTACATGCATTTCACCCTTTCAAAACAGAAACTAAATGTAAAATAAGTAGGTACTTAAATAATAATCATAATAATAAAAATGTAGGTAGGAATCATTATGCTTTGGAGATAGGTAATTTGAGTCCAAGTCAAGTCATAAAATTTGGTGAGGTGTATTACTTAATCAAGGAACTTTTATGGTGGGCATTCATGCTTATTACATACTTTTAAAATTTCATTCCTATTGTGAAGATTCCTAAAAAAGTTTTTTAGGGATATCCCAGCATCCAGCCATTTTTAACTATTTCTTAAAGCAGTGATATTTTTTTTGTTAGGATTTCTAAGTAGTAATGTGAGTCGAGAATCAAGACCTTACATAGAATGCATAGTGTCTGGGAACATGATTATAATAGGTAGCAGTTTTTTTTCCAGTTTTTTTTTCCAGTGAGAATACAAAAAACAGATTGACCATTTACCTACCTACCTACATATTATCTTTTACCTTTTCAAATATTCTGATACTTATCCAATAACTTTAGAGATACAAATTATATTGAATTTACAAATTATCTACCTACCTATATGATAATTATACACTTACAATATTATCTCGTACATAATAAATAAATAAAATATAAGAAATATATACCCAATATTATTTTTAAGACAATTCATAGTGTTTTCATTTGGTTAATGGGCTGAATAAGTACACTAGCATGCAAGACAAATTTCAATTTTAGCAAAAAAGAGAAAAAGCAAAATACTTACTGCCATTTTGTGGAGAAGTCTGATCAAAATCTGCTAGGTTGCAGGAAGAAGTTGAGGTCTTCTATGGCTGAAATGAAAGGGAGCAAAAGAGTGTATGTTAAATTAGATTAAGTAGGTAAGTATTTAAAGGGTCTTTCTTAGCAAGCTTTGAAGGAATACAGGATAGTTCTGTATTTTTTTTTTTACTAAAACAAAAACTACAAAACAAACAGAAAGTCCACCAACAGAGAGTCCAGTTAATGAGGAGACTGAAGGCAAAGACAGTCCAAACAATGAAGTAACAAATAGTACAGACACAAATGAAATAGCATCAAACAGTCCAGAAACTAAAGAAACTGAAACATCCGCTAATCGTTCTCTTAATACGAGCAATGAGGAACCCTCGGATGATACCAACAAAACACCAAGTGCCAAAACCAAACCATCAAGCAATGCTGAAGAACCTTCAGATGATGCTAACAAAACACCAAGTGTCAAAACCAGACCAGCTGCCAAAACACCAAAGAGTGTGCCTAGGAGAACCCTCGAACCAAAGAAGTTGACACCGAAGCAAATAGAGAAAGCCGTATTTTGGCACCTGGTCCAAACGTAGCCGGCTTATCAGTGCACGGAACCCGTTCAAACAAGATGATGTAAGTGAAAAATACTACTATCACGTCACGTGAGCTAGTTAAAGCCAGCCTAGTTAGCTTGGTTGGTAGCGTGTCTACCCTATAAGCGCTAGACCGCGGGTTCGATTCTCGCCCCGGGGCGGATTTTATCATGAACGGCTAACGTTCTCGGAACGGTCAGCTTTCTCCTATCCTGTTTTCGTTCTCTCTTCGATTTCGGGACGATGGGACCTTAGCAGTTACAGTCTCCTCTATCAAAAAGCATTTATGCTTGACACAATTAAAATTCCTTCCTCCCTCCTTCCTATTAGGTATAATGGAGCAACTTGTTCTTAGCTGACAGTCTAAATAAATCACTACTAACTTATTCTTCCCTCTCCCTGCAGACCCCTACGTCAAAGTGTACCTCCTGTACAAAGGACAGCGGGTGGCCAAAAAGAAGACCCACGTCAAGAAACGAACCAAGTACAATAATTTAGCGTAGAATATTAAGCGCGGAACGATTTTTGTGACAAGCATTTATGCTCAACATTATTTCTCATTTAAGAATTAAAATTCCTCCTATTCTTTTCTCTCCCTGCAGACCCCTACGTCAAAGTGTACCTCCTGTACAAAGGACAGCGGGTGGCCAAAAAGAAGACCCACGTCAAGAAACGAACCCTCAACCCTGTCTACAACGAGTCGTTTGTGTTCGAGGTACCTGCTGACAATTTGGACAGTGTCAGTCTCGAGCTATTGCTTCTGGACTGGGACCGGGTCACCAAGAATGAGGTAAGCGGCCTCGGAGCTGCATACTCAGAGTGGATTTCACCAATATTTTTTCAGTCCTCAGAAGGCCTGTTAAGCTAACAGCCTGTTTGAGGCTGAAAAGAAGGTTGGTGAAACCCACCATCAGTGCCCTAAATCACCAAAGTATGGAAAAGTATCTTACAAGTGTAATAGCCAATGGAAAAGCAGAATTTTGAATTTGGACGTAGCCTCGGAGCATACTCACACTCGTATTTATGAACAAGAATGATCGTTCTTAGATCAGTCTCAAGTCAAAATTGACCAATCAAATGCCTTGAGACTATGCTTGGCACGAACTTAAGAGCCAGCATTTTGTTCATAAATATGGGTGTCAGAGTGGATTTCACCAATATTTTTTTTTCAGTCCTCAGAAGGCCTGTTAAGCTAACAGCCTGTTTGAGGCTGAAAAGAAGGTTGGTGAAACCCACCATCAGAGGAGATCAACAAACTTTTTAACATCAAAACTTATCTCTTCCAGCTTCCAGCCTAGTTAGCTTGGTTGGTAGCGCGTCTGCCTTGTAAGCGCTAGGGTTCGATTTCCGCCCGGGCCGGATTTTAACCCTAACGGATAATGTTCGTTCTCGGAACGGCTGGCTTTCTCCTATCCTGTATTCCTTCTGTCTTCGACATCGGCACGATAAGACCTTGGCAGTTACAGTTCCCTCTATTTTTTAAAAGGTTATTTTAAAAGATGAGGGTTATTTCGTAGCGATAAAAAAAAAACTGCTACATTAGAAACAGGTGGTCTGTGTCGTAGCATGCACATCCCGTAGTATGCCTCTCATCAGATGGGCGAGAAGAGACACAATACTTCCTATTTAGGTGCTGGGTTAACACGAGAACACCAGAAAGTAACCCTTTGAAATATAAAGTTTTATCGCACTACTAGAGATATTATACGCCATAGAGAAAGTAGCCGTTTTCAAGTAGTTGTAGAGATGTAGAGGGACACCTACAATTGACGGAAGAAAACGGATTCCTATTATCAGACTAAAATCACAAGAGATATGTTTACGAGTGCTGGAATTGATGTCTTCAACCTCGTTCCAGCGCTCGTAAAGTGGGAACACTCTCATTTGAATTACATCGCCTACAGGACATTCGGAAAAAAATCGGATGAAACTCACGACAAAATAGGAACGGGCCTTACGAGTAATAATGTACTTCACCTATTCCACGCCTTATCATATCATTCATATCTCCCTTCCAGGCGTCCCTGGTGAACAGCCCCACCGGATCGACCAACTCCAACAACGGTGCAGGAAGCAACAACCATAGTCCAATACAACCCTGTGTGGCGTTACCAGGCACTGTGTAAGTATTCTGACAAATCGAGATTGAACAAAACGTTGAGTAGTTATGGTTATTTCGTAGCGATGAAAAAAACTGCTACATTAGAAACATGTGGTCTTTGTCGTAGCATGCCCATCCCGTAGTATGTCCCTCATCAGATGGGCGAGAAGAGACACAATACTTCCTATTTAGGTGCTGGGTTAACACGAGAACACCAGAAAGTAACCCTTTGAAATATTTGCAATTTTTTGTCGATGGTGGGATACCAAACCTCTTTTAAAAAATAATAGCCTACTGCTGGGGAGACGGTTTAGTCCAATTTGAGGAGTACTAATAATCCCTATTATACTTCTCTCGCAGGTGATTGGTCGGCTAGATCTGGGCGGAGACAAGAGCTCAGGTACCGCCCTCACCCATTGGACAGACGTGTGCAATTCACCCCGCAGACAAATAGCCGAGTGGCTCACATATCGTTAGGAAACAACACAGCTTAAGAACTACCAGTACCTGCCTCGGTCGTACACAAAAAGTCGAATCCGAGGCTTAGGTGTAGGGGCAGACAGCCCTAATGGATGGGTTAAGCTTATACGAATCGACCTACCTCGGTAGTGTAGTGATCAAGACGCTCGCCTGGTAAACAGGACTCAGTTATTATATCACAACTTTGGTGCTCACTGCAGCATTGTAGGATTTTTTCCAATATCTCAATAATCCTAACATCCAATATTTATGTACCTACCATGCTGGCACCGGTCGCTATGCGCATTTATATGTCATAGCTACTCATTTTCCTCACGAGGCTGAGTGGGCCCCGCAACATCCAGTCACGGAATCAATCATTTGCATGATACAAATTTCTTGACCCCGCCGGGAATCGAACCCGGGTCTCCCGCGTGCAAGGCGAGCGCAGTGACATAGGTAATTATATACCTAGATAAGAACATACACAGATTGATATGGATATCGCACATGTGTATATGGACTTGTCTGAGGATGACCATGAGTCAGGAATTCAGTGATGTCCAACCTACAGGCGGTGGACAAATCTTCAGAATACTCATATTTTAGCCTGTAGTACAAACATGGTTTTAGCTGCCTCGGTGCCTCGGTGGCGTAGTGGTCAAGACGCTCGCCTGGTAATCAGGAGGGCGTGGGTTCCATCCCAGCCGAGGTATGGAATTTTATCCTCATTTATTTGAGAATTTGACCACATAATAATAGAGCTCTAAGGGTTAGGTGGTAGAGAACGCCTAAGGCGTTAACCTCGCCTAGTGGTTGCCTTCCACTCAAGAGTC